>NC_090767.1:9777075-9789575 GCF_036898095.1 Palaemon carinicauda
GTAAAGTTTTGATATGAACGATAACATTGTGAAGGTAAATTTCCATAAAGTATTATGCATCATATAATTTTACACGAATATAGTAAGTATTATTTGAATTTTACAAAGAGAACTCAGTTAACTCTAAATATCTTGAAAATTACGTTGAACATAGGTTTCAGAATTCAAAAGTTTCTGGTGTGCTTCTGAAAGTATAAATGGTTGTCTCGAAATACTGGTGTGTGTTTCAACTAGTAAAACGTTCAATACAGTCATTTAGATCCCTTACCAGAATGCTACTAGAAAAGGCAACGACATCATACGAGATTGAAGAAGACTATTCTAAAGGAGATAAATGATCTTGAATAAAACACAGCTACTCAACATGCAACGAAAGGTTTTAAATATCATTCAAAAGTGTCAAAAGTAAAGACAGCTATCACATGTGCACTGAAAGTATTGGATATAATTCAGGTGTATCAAGAATATATAAGAATATTATGTAAACAATGATAGCTCTTATATCCCATTGAAGAGTGTAATGAGGAACAACAACTGCTGTATACCTACCAGAAGGTTCTTCAATATCGTTTAAGAATGTCCACACAAAAAATGACCACCATAAATGCAATAAAGGGACTTGAATATAAATCACATTTCAAGAAGAAAGAGATCCATATATGCAAATATGGTTCCTAAATATCATCCAATTTTGTCAAGATAAAAAATAAAGCATCGTATATCAATTGAAAGTTCTTTATTTTCTTCCAAGAATATCATTGTATATGCAGTGTAAGAATTATTATTATTATTATTATTATTATTATTATTATTATTATTATTATTATTATTATTATTATCTAAGCTAGAGCCATAGTTGGAAAAACCTAAGGTCCTCAGCAGGGAAATATAGTCCAGCAAGGAAAGGAAATGAAATAAAAGAATTACAGGAGAAGTAACCAACAATTAAATTAGATTGTTTTATGAAGGGTAACAACATTAAACCATATATTTCATATATCATCAATAAAGAGAGACTTATGTATGACTGTTCAAAATAAAAGAATTCTCTGCAAGTTAAATCTCTGGAAGTTTCCTCTCTTTAATTGCCTAATCAGGAAAATCCCTCCAAAATATTGCCAACGATAGAATAAAACTTCTTGAGAGAACCATCTGCCTGAAGTAATGGAGGAAGTGTTAAGTGTACACAAAATAATGATAGTTTAAAGGCAACCCACCACTTGATGTTCTTGTGATGCACCAGATATGGTTTCTTTTATGATCAAATTGTATTTCTTTCTAGTTTAAGCATAAATTCGCTGGACAAAAAGTTCTTTCCTGAGTATATCTACTCAGAGTCAAATGTGATCTATGACATTCCCAATGATGATATGCATCTGTTTCACCAAGTGTGTTTACAATCATCACTGAATATGGGTTTATTGTATTTTCATAGTCACATAAAGTAATGCACCTATCAATTATGTTGTCAAGATTACAATTCCATAGAACAATAGTCTCAACACTTTTATACAAATAGGACCAATTTGAATGCAGATGACCTTATTCAACCATCTAAAAACAGGAAAAATAAAGTAAATACAAAGGAATATTATAAATATTAGTTCATTATTGAGAAAATAAATTCTTATATATGCATTTAATCTCATTTAAGAGTAAAAGGAAGTATACTACTTTATATGCAAATACTGTATGTCTCAAATATCTCATTCAACAATTTTAAGATAACCTCTTTTACCTACAATAATGGCTGATGAACATTGTTTGATAGCGTTGAGAAATGAATGGACATAAATCTATTGCACTAGGGTCTAGGAAAAACAAAATTCTAATTATCTAGAAAGTCTTATAAACTAAATAAAAACTATTTCACATTGATGTTGGGTGTAATTGTGGCATGCATTAGAGAAAGATTTCCGTTAGATAGATTGTTAACAAACAAGTCCCATTCTTTACTTGTTCTGCTACAGTTATGTAACGACATTGTGTCAATGTCAAATCCGGTATACAATTAATTTCTTCCTTACCCATAAGTTTGTCCATAATTTCATCTTGTTTCCGCTGAATTGTTTCGTATCCTGAAAAAAGAAGAACATTTCAAACATTTCTTTTATATTACGTTGTTCAATCATTTATCTTGTATTTCAAACTAGTTACCCTTATGGAAGGAATGTGACCCAGAAATATTATAGAGAGATAAATATCAGATCGAAAGAAGGACTTCGGGAGTTGAGAAAACATAATGCAAATTTGATTGAATGTTTTATATAGAAGGTACGGCTGACTCGGGTAAGGATCCTGATACGAAACGAGTATTCCAGCATTGAGAAACAAAATCTGAAACAGTTTGCACATTGACTTTATTGAAGAATAATAAGCCTTATAGTCAGGGAGCATGTGTAACAAAATACCCTCCAGTGGGATTATTGCTATGAAACCATGTCAAGTGTTCAAATGTCTCAAGGAAGGACATCACAAATAACTATAAAAGACAAAGACATCAGGTGATTCGGAAAGAGATTAGAGATGTGTAACTAATATTGCATATAGAATATCACCTCTCTCTCTCTCTCTCTCTCTCTCTCTCTCTCTCTCTCTCTCTCTGTTATATATATATATATATATATATATGTATGTATCTCATATATATATATGCATATATATGTGTGTGTATCTCATATATATATATATATATGTGTGTGTGTGTGTGTGTGTGTGAGTGTGTTTGTGTGTGTGTGTGTGTGTGTGTTGAAACATGATGCCATCCCTTGAGCCAGGGGATTGGCGGTGTATATTAGGACTGTATACCCTGCTATGAATGTGGATGTCATAGATTCAGGTAATAAAAGCTTGTGGCAGATATAACTTTTATTTGTTTTTGATCTACCGAAATCCAGACGCGGATGAATCTATCTTCGATTATCTTCTTACCATTATGGCTAAGATACAAGAAGATGATAGAAAGGCTTCATTTTGTCTTTGTTGGTGATTTCAGTGCTCACCATAGGTAGTGGTTAAGTTCTGTTTCTCCTACCGATCGCCATGGCTTAACAGCTTTAGACTTTGCCTGTGAATAAGTCTGTGAGCAAATCATAAGTGAAGCTGCTTACATGTCTGGTAATTGCTTGGACCTTGTATACACTGACTCCCCTGGCATTATAACAAGTGAGGCGGGGTCTCCAGTTGGGACATCTGATCTTGCCTTGATTTCAATTGTAATGAAGACTGAGCAGCCTGTCCCTGATGTATCATGCTCATGTAAGATTTATATGAAATTTCAAGCAGACTGGAATGGGATCTTGCATGATCTTTTCGGCTTGAATTCGTCTGAATTTGATAGTAGTGTTTATCCTGTTCTCCATTTGAAAAAGAATCTAGTGAGCATAATTGATTGAAGTATCCCTTCTCGTGTGCTAAGGCACCAAGTGAAGGACAAACCGTGGTTCAATGATGATTGTAAAAGTGCTTATATGGAGAAGTGAGAGGCCTATCATCTGTGTAAGGGTAACAGATCATATTGATATGGAATAACTATAGTCAGCTTAGAGCTTTTCTCAGAGATTTTATGCCTCAACTGAAAAGGAATAAAATTTAACCATAAAAGAAACCCTTTATGGTACAACCAAGGATCACGAGTGTTGAAATACCCTTAAAGGCCGATTCACACGACCCCGTTTTCTTTCCGACAGGCTGGCCGTCGGTTAAGCGGCGTCTAGGTTTCTTACGTGTATTCAAATGCAACTGTTCACACGACCCGTCAGGCAGACGGCGGCCCTCGGACGTCGCCCTTCCGAGGCGGCTCGGCTTTCTTCCCAAGAAACCCCGACCGGTTTGACGGACGTTAGCCACCCGTCCCAACCAACGGGTGGATGATGTTTTGTGTGAACGAGGACCTGTATTGTACCCGTTCGTTTCGTGGCCTACAACCCCGACTTTTCCTCATAGTATAGAGTCATAGAAATTAGTTAGTTTGTTGTTGACACCATGTATTAGAGGTTAATTGAACTTTTTCAAGGGTATGAGGAGATGTTTGACATGGCAAACAAGATGTATAGAAATGATTTACATAAATAAAAGATATGGAAAATGACTGGAGAGGCATTAAATAAAACAGGTAATTTATCGCAATTCTAATATTCTTAGCATAGTGCATAAAGCATTATGAAGTTGCATAACTTATTTTATCAACACAGTTATCAACCAACATCTTAAAGTGTCAAAATTATCGTAATTTACCCGGTCCTCACGTGACAGAGTCTAAGTAAACAATGAAAACCGCGCGCTGGTAAACGGATACGGAACGCCTCGTGTGAATGTACAACATTTCGACGGCGGTTAGCCACCACCCAGCCTGTCGGAAAGAAAACGGGTCGTGTGAATCGGCCTTAAATCTGTACTCCTTTACTTAAACTAGATGGCTCAGTCACTCACTGTCCAAAGGAAAAGGCAACCTATTTAGGTGATGTGTTTGACATTAAACAGAGTAAGAAGAATCATGAATTTCCTCATTCCTGTTTTCCTGAGGCTAAACTAACTAGTTTAGCTTTCCGACCTCATGAAATTAAAGCTTTATTTTTGGACCTTCATAGGTATGGAGGTGTAGACCTAAATGGTAGTTTCCCTTTCTTGTTTAAAAAGACTGCAGATTTCCCAGCTCCAAAGTTATCTGTTATTTTGCGCAAGTTAGCGAGAAGAGGAGCTTTTAGCACTTGTTGGAGAATTGGTCATGTCACTTTCCTATATAAATGTGTTTGTGGTAGCTTAAACCTAACTGATTACCCCCACCCCCACCCCTACATAATTTCCATAACTTCCATATGATCTAAAGTTTTTGAACGTCTATTGGGAAGAAGTCTTAATAGGTCTGCTGGAGATAATCATCTATTCCCTAGTTTGCAGTTTGGTTTACAAAAAGGCCTTGGAGCATGTGATGCCCTTCTTACAATCTCCAATGCTGTACAGAAATCCCTTGATTGTAGTCAGGAAGTTCGTATGATTGGTCTTCTTTTTAGTGCTGACTTTGACTGTCTTAATCATGAGGCCCTTGTTTTTAAACTCAAACAGTTTTAAATATTTAAGTAATAGATCTCGAAGAGTTGTTGTTGAGTGGCACCATAGTGATGATAGGAATGTGATATCTGGTGTTCCAAGGGGTAGTATTCTTGGCTCATTACTTTTTTTACTAGATATCCATGACATATGGTTTGGCCTAGAAAACAAGCTTGTAGCATATTCTTATGATGGTACTAGTTGCATCAATTCCATCCACTGAATGTAGATCCAGGGCTGTTGAATCCCCTAATAGAGATCTAGTTAAAATTAGTGCATTGTACAAATTATGGGTTATGAAGTTCAATCCTAACAAAACTTAAATTTTGATAGTAAGTAGATCAAGGACAGTGGCTCCTTAACATCCGGACCTCAGCATTGATAATGTTTCTTTAACTTTGTATGATTCTTTTAAAATTTTAGGTGTGATTCATGGCAGCAAATTTACTTTTGAGAAACACATTAGGTCGGTGTCTTCTTCAATTGCACAAAATACTGGCTTATTGAAAAAGTCTTTAAAAATTTTCAGAGATCAATCTATTCTGAAGAAGTGTTTTAATTCTTTTACTCTACCTTCTTTCGAGTATTGCTCTACTGCGTTGTCCTCAGTGCTGATTCTAATCATAACCCTTTTACCCCCAAAGGACGTACGGGTACGTACCTCATAAGCCATCCCTTTACCCCCATGGACGTACGGGTACGTTTTCTATACTTATGCGTAGATAACAGGTCTTGGCAGGCGTTGTATTTGAAATACAACGCTTTACTGTTGTGATGTTGTTCCTTCGATGTCTTGTCATCAATGTAACATGAATAAAAAGTTTCTCTGGGCCCAACAAGGGTCAAGATGGACCTTTAAATTTTCTTTGAAGAATCAGCTGATATTTCCTGTGCAGTTATTTTAGTTTGCAGAGATATTTACACAAATATTACGAAAATAGGGCACTGTTACCAGTGCAAGAGTGTGGTTTCGTTGTTCCTTCGACATCTTATCATCAATGTAATGTGAATAAAAAGTTCTCTGAGGCCCACAGGGGTCATGAATGACCTTTAAATTTTATGTAAAGGAAACAGCTGACCTTTTATGTGCATTTGCTTTAGATTTCATAGCTATTATTATCGAATAATTACGTGAAATGGTTCCGTTGCCATGGTAACACAATGTTTTCATTGTTTTACAATGCCAGATCCCCACAGAGGTCAAGATGGACCTTTAAACTTTCTGTTATCAATCAGATTATTTTTCCTTGTATTTTTTGAGGTTTTTCATAGTCATTTATACAAATTTTACAAAAAATTGTCATCATTACTCCTGCGTGACTATTGTTTGATTGTTCCTTGGATATCGTGTCAACAATGATGAATGAAAAGTTTCCCTGGGCTCCACTGGGGTCTTGATTGACCTATAAATTTTCTTTATAGATTCAGCTCGTATTTCATATGCAGTTTGTTTAGGTTTCATAGCTATTTACACGAGTAATTACTAAAAATGATTTCGTTACCATGGTAACGATGTGTTTACGTTTGCGCCACGGCGTAAGTAAGAAGTTCCCCGGAATGAGCGTAACCGTCTTGCGCCACGGCGTGAGGAAGAAGTTCCCCGGAATGAGCGTAACGCTCTTTAAAATCTCCGTGTCTCGGAATTTAAAGGTCCGAAAGCAGCTGATTTTAGTTGTTATGCGTTTATTTATGCCTAACATGATTATTTTTGTATATTTTTTGTTGCTATTTTGCCGAAAACTTTGAGTATATTTCTCATTTCTTGTCGTCATCCTTGCTCCCGGGGAAAAATAAGACTCGCTCTGCCATTGTTGGGCAGGACAAACAAAGACTTTTAAATTTCCTCGTCTTGTGATTTAAAGGCCTCAAAGCAGCTGATTTGGGTTGCCATGCAGCTTTTATGCTTATCAGAATTATTTTTGTATGTTTTTTATTTCTATTTTGCCGAAACATTTAGTAAATTTCATATTTTTTTCGGGGAATGAAGACACAGCACGAGGTAGGCAGGACAGAGTGGGTGAGTACGTCACCACCAAGACTCGCTGTCTCTCTCAGTTCAACTCTTGACTTTGTGGAGGGAGGATGTGTTTCGTGCGTTATCCGTCAATTTTGCGCTTTTACAGCCTATTCTAATAAGTGATAGTGCTTTATACCTTTTTAGAATATTCCTCTTTATATGTGTGAAGGCATTTGTTGGATAAAATGCCTAATGGTCAAGAAAGATCAGTGTGAATGAAAAATTCTGTTTAATGGCAACTCAAGGCAAGAATTTGCGACTGTTGTCTGGACCTGGTAAACATGTAACTACGATTTGAAAGGTTGGTGTTGTGTTTATGCATGTATGTTTTCATATTATTTCAAGTATTCTATAGGAATACATATAGTATATATATATATATATATATATATACCGTATACATATTCATTTGAAAATACGTCGATTTATTTTAGGCAGCCACTGTGTATATTTGAAACTGACTTTGCTGAGAGAGAGAGAGAGAGAGAGAGAGAGAGGGAGAGAGAGAGAGAGAGAGAGAGAGAGAGAGGGAGATTGTAAAAGTTTCTTTCTTTCGGTCATAACTGACCTATGCTTAGAGGAATTTTATTATTTTTTTTTATTTTTGAAGAAAATTTATTGAACTTTCTTATGGCATGTGTGAAAATAAGGATAAAGCAATGTAAATAGTGGGTATTGTTAGATGAAGTTAGGCGATGACAAACTTTTTTTTTTTTATCGTATACATTCCAATAAATAACAGAGAATTCTCATTACAGATACTTGAAAATTATACCATCTTATGGACAATTTATTCAGCTATAAAATTGTTTCTAATAGTTTGTATTTAGAAGAAATGAATAAGGAAAAAAAATAATAAAGTGTGTAAAAGCTGTAAACCCAAATTTCTTTACCGCAAGTAACGAGATTTAGGTTTTCAGTTTTTGCTCGTTTACTACTTTTTTCCATGTTTCCTCTCGTTTAACTACAAATTCTAATATAGGATTTTATAGCTGAATAAATTGTCTATAATATGGTATCATTTTGAAGTCTCCTTGAGGTGAACTTACTTTGCTGTATCGGAATGTATACGATAAAACATAAAACATTTCGTCATCGCCTAACTTCACCTAACGATAGCCACTATTTAGATGGCTTTATCATTATTTTCGCATATGTCATTAGAAAGTTCAATTAATTTACTTCAAAATAATAAAAAAAAAAAGAAAATTACTCTAAATATAGGTAACGTATGATCGATAGAACGAAACTTTTGCAATCTCCGATTTTCGTTACTTGCGCTAAGGAAATTTAGGTTTACAATTGTTGTGGGTATACTATTTTTTTTTCATGTTTTTCTTCTTTTAACTACAAACTATTATACACCATCTTATAGCTGAATAAATTTTTCTATAAGATGGTATAGGTTTAAGATTTCTGTGAGAAGACCCATCTGTGCTTTATCGCAATGTATACGAAAGAATATAAAAAATTTCGTCATCGCCCAACTTCATCTAACAATAGCGGCTATTTATATTATTTTCTTTATACTTTTGATAACTATATTGAAAACTTCAACCTTTTTCCAAAAAAATTAGACCAATCTGACTTCTCTAAGATGAAAATTGAGGCTGTGGGTGCGATTTGAAAAAAATAAGTTGAAAAGCCCTTCAAAACTGAAAATGCCTGGGGCTTAAAGCACGGAAGTTTCCAAGTAAGCCGGGGGTAAAAGGGTTAATTTGTTGAACAGAGACTATGTTGACTGGCACCATAGTGATGATAGGAATGTGATATCTGGTGTTCCAAGGGGTAGTATTCTTGGCTCATTACTTTTCTTACTAGATATCCATGACATATGGTTTGGCCTAGAAAACAAGCTTGTAGCATATGCTTATGATGGTACTAGTTGCATCAATTCCATCCACTGAATGTAGATCCAGGGCTGTTGAATCCCCTAATAGAGATCTAGTTAAAATTAGTGCATTGTACAAATTATGGGTTATGAAGTTCAATCCTAACAAAACTTAAATTTTGATAGTAAGTAGATCAAGGACAGTGGCTCCTTAACATCCGGACCTCAGCATTGATAATGTTTCTTTAACTTTGTATGATTCTTTTAAAATTTTAGGTGTGATTCATGGCAGCAAATTTACTTTTGAGAAACACATTAGGTCGGTGTCTTCTTCAATTGCACAAAATACTGGCTTATTGAAAAAGTCTTTAAAAATTTTCAGAGATCAATCTATTCTGAAGAAGTGTTTTAATTCTTTTACTCTACCTTCTTTCGAGTATTGCTCTACTGCGTTGTCCTCAGTGCTGATTCTAATCTTAATTTGTTGGACAGAGACTTACAGTCTATTAAATATCTCATTTCTGATCTAGATATCAATCCTTGCCACCAACGTTCAATTAGTTCATTTTTCATGTTGCTAAAGATTTTTCATAATTCTGACCATCCTTTACATTCACACCTTACTGGATAGTTCCATCGTGTCCGTAATACTAGGCAGGCAGTTAATTCTAATAGTCAAGTCTTCTCCATCATAGGGCTTAATACTAAACAGAATTCAAGAAGTTTTATTCTATCTGTGACCAAATTGTGAAATGATATTACTAATCGGTTAGTTGAGTCAGTAGAACTTCAAAAGTTCAAGGTTGCAGCAAAGGTTTTTATGTTGAACAGGCTGACATAAGTCTTTTTACAGTTTATATATGATATATCAATTTTGAAATTGTTAATGTTTTTAGAATGATTTATTTTTAATTTCTTTTCTCATCATTCATTTATCTCCTTATATATATACATATATATGTATATATATATATATATATATATATGTATGTATGTATGTATGTATATATATAAGTATATATATATATATATATATATATATTTATTTATTTATTTATATATATACTTATACATATATACACATACATATATATATATATATATATATACATATATATATGTATAAATATCAACACAACATCGTGTTCAAATAGAAATAAATTTCCACCTCATACTTGGGATCGAACGCTGGCCCCTTCTAGTGAAAGGCCAGGTCGAAACCAACCATGCCACGAGAGGCCATATAAGAAATCGGAACCTAACGCTACCCAGCTGTTAAGGATTTACCTGGCGAGACATCAGTCTCTTACCAGCGAGTTTTACCCGACTTCTCAGCCCACCCCGTGACACAGGTAAATCCTTAACAGCTGGGTAGCTATTCCTAAAAAAACTCAAGAGATGGAAAGCCCGTGGATATGATAGAACTGCTGAGATGATATTTGTCGAAAGTTAAGTGACTCACAGAATACTTACGAGATTATTATTTTAGAATGTGTCATGAAGAGGCAAAACCTGATGAATGCGAGCTTAGAGTGTTGGTGAAAATGACAATAAAATGGAGATTTGACTGAATGCAATAGTTAGAGGGGGAGGGGGGGGGGTTAGAGTGATCACCCGAATGTCAGTTGTCATGAAAATATAAAGTATACTTATTCTACAGACTCTAAAAAGAAAGATTGATGAAAAGCTGAGAGATGAACAAGCAGGATTTAGAAAAGGTAGAAGTTATAATGATAAAATTCTCATTTTAAAACATGGTGTACAGAAATATTTATAATATAGGAATCCACTGTTTATGGAATGAGAGGGATATTAAAAAGCTTTTGATATTGTGCATCAGCTAATTATATGGAGAGACTTGCGTTATTATGGAATTCCTTTTAAATATGTAAATTTAATTAAGTCTGTTCATGAGCTGAGTAAGTGAAAAGCTAATGTTACTGGAGTCTTATCAAATGAATTCCCAGGGAACAGTGGCGTACTCCAAGAGAATGTGTTGTCACCAATGTTATTTATCCTACTCATGAAATTTGTAATGCATAGAATAGTCATAAATAGTAGGGAAAGATTGGACTGTATTGGTAATAGGAAATTTACTGACTAAGAGTATGGTGATAAGGCTGTTCTTATTAGCAAAACGGAATATGTAATGGAGGATGAAATAACATTGAAGGAAGGGAAGGAGTAATCAGGTAGAATTATTTAGATATTTAGGAATTATGATATCTAATACAGGTTCTTTAGAATTGGAATTTGATGAACGGTTGAAAAAAGGAGATAAGACAATGGCTGGGTTAAATAAAATTTGGAAAGCACATCGCCTGAAATTACACATAAAAGATCAAGCACTATATATATATATATATATATACATATATATATATATATATATATGTGTGTGTGTGTGTATATGTATATATATATATATATATGTATATATATATATATATATATAATTTATATATGTATACACACACACACACACACATATATATATATATATATATACATATATATATATATATATATGTATATATATATATACGTATATACATATATATATATATATATATACACATATACATATATATGTATATACTATATATATATATATATATATACGTATATATATATATATATATACATATATATATACGTATATATATATATATATATATACATATACATATATATGTATATACTATATATATATATATATATATATCAGTTTAGTGAGATAAGAGACATGGTATGACAATGAAACAATATCAAACAGATTTTGTAGAGTTGAAAAAAACCTCGGAAGAATATATACTAGTTGAATGGCAGCACATGCTTACTAAATAAAATTATGAGAGAGATTAGGCGAGTGCCAAATGTGGATGCCATTATAGCGAGAGGCAGATGGAGATATTTTGAACTTACTCTTCGCAATCCCCCGAGATATTGGTTCATCAAACTTTCAACTGGGTTCCACAAGGCGTCAATAGGCGGAGGAGGAAATGATGAGGATGCTGATGATTATGATATATATATATATATATATATATGTATATATATAAATATATTTGTATATATATATTTATATTTATATATATATATATATATATACATTTATGTATAATTATATATAATATTTATAATATATGTATATATATGAATATATATATATATATACTGTATATATATATATATATATATACTGTATATATATATATATGTGTGTGTGTGTGTGTGTATATGTATATATATACACAGTATATATAAACATACATATAAGTAATAAATATATATACACACATACATATATATGTATATATATATATATATACATATATATATATATATATATATATTTATATATATGTATATATATATATGTGTGTGTGTATATATATATATATATATATAAGCTATGAATTTCATATATATATGTATATATATATATATATATATATGTATATATATATATATACATATGTATATAGATAGATAGATAGATAACAAATGTATTTTATATATTTACACACACACATACACACACACACACACACACATATATATATATATATATACATATATATACCTATATATGTATATATA
>NC_090767.1:9795647-9803147 GCF_036898095.1 Palaemon carinicauda
TTGTTTTTGTCAGATACGACGTAGTTATTGGTATATTGGGTATTTAACTGCGGTTGCCAATTTCTGTTTTTTTTCAATATTTGTAAAAATTTACTACGTAGTAAGGAATTGCCGTATATTATTGATTTTTTTTTTCATGTTTGTGTTAGAAAGTGTGCCTTGATGGTTGGGCTAACACGTGCATGTCTTTTTTTTTTATCTGAGATGCCGTATATGAGAATGTTGGGCATTTTTCCGCGAGTGCCCCTTTTTATTTGTTTTGCTTTTTTTTGCTTAGTCATGTTACCGTAAGGAATTGGCAAGTAGTGTAGCAAAACTTATATTTTTATAGTGTTGGAAAGTGTTTCTAGATGATCTGGCTACCCATGCCTATTTTTTTTTTAGCCAGATATGGCGTATATATAAGTATGTGTTCGATTTTCCTGTGATTGCCATTTTTTCGTTTTTTCCCATTTCTTTCAAAATTACTACGTACTAAGGAACTATCACAGAGTAATATTTCATTTATATGTTTATTTGTCGGAAAATGTGCCTTGATGGTTTGCCTAGCACGTGGCTGAAATTTTGTTTCTTCTGAAATGCCGTATATTAGAATGGCCATTTTTCCACGATTGCCCCTTTTTATTTGTTTTGCATTTTTTTGCTTAGTCATGTTACCGTAAGGAATTGGCAAGTAGTGTCGCAAAACTTATAATTTTATAGTGTTGGAAAGTGTTTCTAGATGATCTGGCTACCCATGCCTATCTTCTTTTTTTAGCCAGATATGGCGTATATATAGGTATGTGTTCGATTTTCCTGTGATTGCCATTTTTTCGTTTTTTTCCCATTTCTTTCAAAATTACTACGTACTAAGGAACTATCACAGAGTAATTATTCATTTGGATGACTATTTGTCGGAAAATGTGCCTTGATGGTTTGCCTAGCACGTGGCTGAATTTTTTTTCTTCTGAAATGCCGTATATTAGAATGTTAGCCATTTTTCCGCGAGTGCCCCTTTTTATTTGTTTTGCATTTTTTTGCTTAGTCATGTTACCATAAGGAATTGGCAAGTAGTGTCGCAAAACTTATACTTTTATAGGAAAGTGTTTCTAGATGATCTGGCTACCCATGCCTATCTTTTTTTAGCCAGATATGGCGTATATATAGGTATGTGTTCGATTTTCCGGTGATTGCCATTTTTTCGTTTTTTCCCTATTCTTTCAAAATTACTACGTACTAAGGAACTATCACAGAGTAATGATTCCTCTAGATGTTTATTTGTCGGAAAATTTTGTTTACTTTTTTTTGATTGAATATCATCAATTTTTTTAGCTAAAATATTATATTGTTTTACATTTTTTTTTTTTTTTCGATTTTATTTCCCTTCAATTTTTTGGGTCAGAATTTTAATTTTATAGTCGTAAAATAATCGACAATTATCCAGCAACCCACCATACAATTTTTATGCATATCCAATAATAATTAGATTAGTAAATAACACCTTGAAATTGACATACCCTTCCTACATTTCAAGTGGCAGATTAGGGAGTCTAAGTCAGTGTGGTTGGCGGCCATTTTGTGGACATATCCGAAGCGTAAGCTGCCCTATCTATATATATTCTTGTTCCCTATAGAATTTGTGATATTTTGGTATATTTTTACCTGCATAAATATCATATTATATATCAAATATATGTATTTTTTTACGAAATTTCTAAGTACTCAAAAAATTACCTTTAGATATGGCCCCTGATATAAATGTAATTTACAAAATAATGAAGATTTTTTTACATATTTCTATTTTAGGATAACATATGTTTATTCCCTAAAAAAAATAGCCACTTCCTATTTCATTTGGGTACCCAAAAAAATTCATGAAATTTGGACAAATTTTTTTGGCCAAAAAAAGTTACCCTTTTTTCTCATTTCAGATCTTCACCTCCATGGGTCTGACTTCATCCAAAATACATCAAGATGTGTCCTAAACATTCAAGAATCAATTCCTAAAAGGATTTGTGTATATATGTATAAACTTTTTTTTATGAATTTTTATGTCAGGTCTTTTTTTTCTACTTAATTTTTTAAAATATTTATAATAAATAGTTTTTCTGCAGATGAGTAGTATTTATCTTTACAGTTGTTTTAAGCATTCATTGAAGTTTTTTTTGGCAAAAGAAAAAAGGAGGTTACTGCAAAAACTGATTTTTCAAGAATTTTTTTTGGCGTCGGGGTCGTTCGCGTCCGAGTATACCCTTAAAGGGGTGTCCGAGGAGCGTACCTATCCAGGGTTAAACACGTGAAGTCTGCACCGTATCACCCGGAAAGCCAAGGCCAGGTGGAAAGGTTCCACCAAACCTTGAAGTCTGTGCTAAAAAAATTTTGTTTTGAGACTGGGAATGATTGGGATAAGGAATTACCTTATGCATTGTTTGCAATACGATCGATCCCCAATGAGTCAATGGGTCTCTCTCCTTTCCAGCTTATTTTTGGTCACTGTGTTCGAGGCCCTTTGGATGTAGTGAGAGAACACTGGGAAGGAGAGACTCCCGAAGATAATGTATTGCATTATTTTTCAGATTTGCAGGAGAAATTGCTTAGAGCACGGTCATTTGCTCAGGAACATTTGGCGAAAGCCCAGGCCTCGATGAAATCTAAGTATGACGTTAAAACACGAGATAGGGTTTTTAATGTAGGTGACAAGGTGTTGGTTTTACTTCCTATGCCTGGCAATCCCCTGAAAGCGGAATTCTCAGGTCCGTGGAAGGTTCTGAAGAAAATTAACAATGTAAATTACCTGATTGAAACTCCTGATAGGAGAAGAAAAACCCGTATTTGCCATGTTAATATGATAAAATCTTTTATTGACAGGTCTGTAGAAGAATCTGTAGTACCTATTTCTGTAGTTAATGTCGAAAATGAACAGTTCATGGGCGATAAATTCGCGGTTAGCCCAAGTGGTTTGGAAAATAATTCTGAAGTTTTAAATAATCTGAATACTAAATTTCAGCACTTAGATGCAGAAAAAGCTGCACCTCTAATTAATTTAATTAATGAATACAAAGATCTCTTTCAGGATGCACCTGGTAGGACTCATATTTTGCAACACGACGTTGATGTTGGGGATGCTCAGCCTATTAAGCAATGTCCATATAGACTGAACCCCCTCAAGAGAGAAATAGTCAGTAAGGAAGTTAAATACATGCTTGACCATAACCTCATTAAACCGAGCTGCAGTCCTTGGAGCTCCCCGGTAGTTTTGGTTAGGAAGGAGGATGGTCAGCCTAGGATGTGTTTTGACTACCGCAAGCTCAACTCTGTAACAAAAACGGACTCGTTCCCCTTGCCCAGGGTGGAAGACTGTATAGATAAAGTGGGATCTGCCCGTTATATAAGTAAATTTGACCTATTAAAAGGATATTGGCAGGTCGGTCTTACACCCCGGGCAAGGAAAATATCAGCCTTTGTGACGGGTGACGGCCTCTATGAATGCAAGGTGATGCCATTTGGCATGAAGAATGCCGCTGCTACCTTCCAGAGGCTGATGAACTTTATCACATGTGAACTGGAGGGTTGTGTGCTATATATTGACGACCATGTGATTTACAGTGATGATTGGGAAACTCATCTTAAGAGGATAAGAGCGCTGTTCGAGGTGCTGAGGAAGGCTGGTCTGGTGATAAATTTAAAGAAGAGTGATTTTGCTCAAGCAAAAGTGGTTTATTTAGGACATGAAATTGGCTTGGGTAAGATCGCTCCTAAGAGAGCGAATGTTGAGGCAGTTACAGCCTTCCCAGCTCCTCGAAACGAGAGGTATTCGTAGATTTTTGGGTCTAGTTGGTTATCATAGAAAGTTTATTAAGAATTTTTCTGACCTTGCTAATCCCTTAACAAATTTGTTAAAGAAAGATGTAAAGTTTATGTGGAATAACGAGTGCCAGAATGCATTTGAAAAATTGAAAGGTACTTTAATAACCTATCCTCTGTTACGTTCTCCCGATTTTTCCTTGCCTTTTTGTTTGGCTACAGATGCCAGTGACACAGGTTTAGGTGCTGTCCTGTTGCAGGAGGGTGAAAATGGCACCTCGCATCCAGTCGCCTACTTTTCCAAGAAGTTGTTACCGGTAGAGAGACGTTACTCAACCATTGAGAAAGAGGCTTTATGCTTGGTGAAAGCCATCATACATTTTGAAGTGTATTTATCTAACTCAGTATGTCCAATAAAGGTCTTTACAAATCATAATCCCTTAATTTTTATTAATAAATTTAAGGATAAAAATCAGCGTATTTTGCGCTGGAGTCTTTTACTCCAAGAATATAACCTTGTTATTTGTCCCGTGGCTGGAAAAGACAACGTAGTCCCTGATGTTCTTTCCAGGACATTCGGTAAAGAAAATGATGAGGTGGCAATCCAAGAGTAGTTGTGTAAGGGTAAAGGACTGCATCAATCACATTTGAGCAATTTTTTAATTTTTTTTTTCTTGTCCGGTGTTGGGAAGATTTCTTAATATAAGTTTGAGTTTGACATTATCTATATATAATCTTAGAGTTGATATTAATATTTAAGGATAGTGGTTTTGGTTTATGAAATATTTGTTTTTGATATTTGCATTTATTTTTGTGCACAAAGCTTATGTATTTGCTTGCATTACAAATTAATAGTTCAATATTGGCTAGGAGTTACCTTTTAAAAAAAAAAATAATAAATTATTTTTTTTTTCCTTGTTCCGGGGAGCTGTAATCCATAATTACTTTAAATATTTTGTTCGTGGTTTTTGTCATTTGTTTTAATTAAGTCACGAAAAGTTCTCTTGGAATATTCTTTTATCCCCGGCCAAGGTTTTGTTTGTGTTCATTTGTATAGTGTTTATTAACCCTTTTACCCCCAAAGGACGTACGGGTACGTACCTCATAAGCCATCCCTTTACCCCCATGGACGTACGAGTACGTTTTCTATACTTATGCGTAGATAACAGGTCTTGGCAGGCGTTGTATTTGAAATACAACGCTTTACTGTTGTGATGTTGTTCCTTCGATGTCTTGTCATCAATGCAACATGAATAAAAAGTTTCTCTGGGCCCAACAAGGGTCAAGATGGACCTTTAAATTTTCTTTGAAGAATCAGCTGATATTTTCTGTGCATTTATTTTAGGTTGCAGAGATATTTACACAAATATTACGAAGATAGGGCGCTGTTACCAGTGCAAGAGTGTGGTTTCGTTGTTCCTTCGACATCTTATCATCAATGTAATGTGAATAAAAAGTTCTCTGAGGCCCACAGGGGTCATGAATGACCTTTAAATTTTATGTAAAGGAAACAGCTGACCTTTTATGTGCATTTGCTTTAAATTTCATAGCTATTATTATCGAATAATTACGAAAAATGGTTCCGTTGCCATGGTAACACAATGTTTTCATTGTTTTACAATGCCAGATCCCCACAGAGGTCAAGATGGACCTTTAAACTTTCTGTTATCAATCAGATTTTTTTTCTTTGTATTTTTTGAGGTTTTTCATAGTCATTTATACAAATTTTACAAAAAATTGTCATCATTACTCCTGCGTGACTATTGTTTGATTGTTCCTTGGATATCGTGTCAACAATGATGAATGAAAAGTTTCCCTGGGCTCCACTGTGGTCTTGATTGACCTATAAATTTTCTTTATAGATTCAGCTCGTATTTCATATGCAGTTTGTTTAGGTTTCATAGCTATTTACACGAGTAATTACTAAAAATGATTTCGTTACCATGGTAACGATGTGTTTACGTTTGCGCCACGGCGTAGGGAAGAAGTTCCCCGGAATGAGCGTAACGCTCTTTAAATCTCCGTGTCTCGGAATTTAAAGGTCCGAAAGCAGCTGATTTTAGTAGTTATGCGTTTATTTATGCCTACCATGATTATTTTTGTATATTTTTTGTTGCTATTTTGCCGAAACTTTGAGCATATTTCTTATTTCTTGTCGTCATCCTTGCTCCCGGGGAAAAATAAGCCTCCCTCTGCCATTGTCAGACAGGACAAACAAAGACTTTTAAATTTCCTCGTCTTGTGATTTAAAGGCCTCAAAGCAGCTGATTTGAGTTGCCATGCGGTTTTTATGCTTATCATGATTATTTTTGTATATTTTTTATTTCTATTTTGCCGAAACCTTTAGTATATTATTATATTCATCGCCGTCATGCTCATTCCCGGGCCCGGTCTCTAAGAACAACGTGTTGGCTGGGTGACTCGGACGAAGTAATTAGTTCAGCTGTTGACTTTGTGAGAGAATCTTGGCTTTCGTGCGTTATCCGTCAATTTTGCGCTTTTACAGCCTATTCTAATAAGTGATAGTGCTTTATACCTTTTTAGAATATTCCTCTTTATATGTGTGAAGGCATTTGTTGGATAAAATGCCTAATGGTCAAGAAAGATCAGTGTGAATGAAAAATTCTGTGATTGATGGCAACTCAAAGTCTCGACCTGGTAGACATGTAACTACGATTTGAAAGGTTGGTGTTGTGTTTATGCATGTATGTTTTCATATTATTTCAAGTATTCTATAGGAATACATATAGTATATATATATATATATATATATATATATATATATATATATATATATATATATATATATATATATATATATTTATATATATATATATATATATATATATATATATATATATATATATATATATATATATATATATATATATATATATATATATATATATATATATATATATATATATATACCGTATACATATTCATTTGAAAATACGTCGATTTATTTTAGGCAGCCACTGTGTATATTTGAAACTGACTTTGCTGAGAGAGAGAGAGAGAGAGAGAGAGAGAGAGAGAGAGAGAGAGAGAGAGAGGGAGAGAGAGAGAGAGAGAGAGAGAGAGAGAGAGAGAGAGAGAGGAGAGATTGCAAAAGTTTCTTTCTTTCGGTCATAACTAACCTATGCTTGGAGGAATTTTATTATTTTTTTTTTATTTTTGAAGAAAATTTATTGAACTTTCTTATGGCATGTGTGAAAATAAGGATAAAGCAATGTAAATAGTGGGTATTGTTAGATGAAGTTAGGCGATGACAAACTTTTTTTTTTTTTATCGTATACATTCCAATAAATAACAGAGAATTCTCATTACAGATACTTGAAAATTATACCATCTTATGGACAATTTATTCAGCTATAAAATTGTATCTAATAGTTTGTAGTTAGAAGAAATGAATAAGGAAAAAAAATAATAAAATGTGCAAAAGCTGTAAACCCAAATTTCTTTACCGCAAGTAACGAGATTTAGGTTTTCAGTTTTTGCTCGTTTACTACTTTTTTCCATGTTTCCTCTCGTTTAACTACAAATTCTAATATACGATTTTATAGCTGAATAAATTGTCTATAATATGGTATCATTTTGAAGTCTCCTTGAGGAGAACTTACTTTGCTGTATCGGAATGTATACGATAAAACATAAAACATTTCGTCATCGCCTAACTTCACCTAACGATAGCCACTATTTAGATGGCTTTATCCT
>NC_090767.1:9808147-9850241 GCF_036898095.1 Palaemon carinicauda
TATTGGGACCCTCAGGTATGTACTGTGTGCACTAACCTGATTACTGAGACATTTAAATAGCTAGGAAGAAGCTTCGTACCTGGGTAAGGGGCTTCCAAAAGGACACTTCTGGCCCTTATCTTCCAAGTGAGAAGATGAGGGCGTATCCTTTCCCTAAGGCATCAGCTGATGCAGTGATTCCCCAGCCTCAAGAGGAGATCCCCTAAGTTCAGATCCAGGTGGATGCTGAAGTCGCAGTCGCGATGCAAGACATCCAGCTAGATGACAGGATGTCAGATGTGGATGGGTGTCAGGAGGAAGACCTCCTGGCAGAAGCCCAGGATGAAGTTCAAGCCCCTCTATATCGGCCGGTCTCCCAGTAGAGCTGGGACAGGCCCTCTCTTCTATTGTTGGAATGATCCAACAAATGCAGAAGGAGAATCAGGAGAAGGCGGCTGCAATGGAACTGCGAATGCAGTGCCTTGCAGAATCACATGGGCCCCAGAAAAAGCTCAATGTGAAAGACCTTCCCTTGTGCTCAGATGCTAACCCATGGAGGTATGCTGAGCACATGCCGATGACGACTGGAAAGATCGTCATCTCGGATAAGCTGGGCTCAGTTCCCCTGGAGGAGGTGGAATTCTGGCCCAGCAAGGCATCTTATCCGGACTGTTATGTCCGGCTAAGGAAGGAACCAGCTTCAAAGGAGGACACAGAGCCGAAGGAGGTCATAGTGATGGACCATGCTAAGGCTCAAGCTCTACTTTCATCCTCGATGAAAGAGAGGGGCTTCTCTAACTCAAAGGTAGCCGCATTGAATAGGAAGCTCCCTTCCTTTGTGTCCTCGCCTACTAGAGCCTTCCCCTTTTTACAGAAAGGGTTTCTGGCTGTACTAAAAGCAATCGAGGCCGGCAAGTCTTGCCCCTCCCTAGAGGAGTGTAAACCCTTGTCGCTGGCCCTGCCTATGGACCACAAAGACTGGAAGGACATCCATCTTACGTTCTCAGTGGGAAAGTTGGAGGCTGATATTGCCGGACGTCAGTTCGGCAAGGACCTCCCTAAGCTGTCTGACTTTCTTTTGCGAAGTGAGTTCGATACTAAAGAAAGACTGACTGCCTCAATGTCTCTTCAGACTACTCTCGAGACGATGGCAAGTGACCCCAAGGTCCATGAAATGTTCAGGGTAGTGGCCAAGCCTCATCTGGCCACAGTGACGAAGGACCTTTATGGCTTCGTCAAGGCAAGGAGAGCTTGTAGGGAGTTCGTGTTTACCTCGGCTACGGTGAGGCACAAGCCAAAGAAAATCTCCTCCAACATTTGGGGAAAAGACCTTTTCCCTACCGACTTGGTCAAAGAAGTTGTTGATAAGGCCGCCTTGGAGAATAGAAACCTTCTCCAGAAGTGGGGCCTGGCTATCAAAAGAAAGTCTTCCCCGGATGAGGGTCCTCAACCAAAGAGGAAGACTATGAGGACTAGGCTACCGTCTCGGCCAGCCAAGCCTCTTAGACAGCAACAGCAACTGCAATTGCCATTGCCCCCAGTGCCCCAGATCGTGGCACAAACCCCGACCACCTTTCAGTGGGTACCCCAGGCCGTGTCGACACAGTCCACGGCATTCACCCCAGCGTTCAAAGGGCAGTCTACTTCCTTTCGAGCAAAGCCTAGAGGAGCAGCCAGAGGCTCGTCTAGACGCCCCTCAAGGGGAAGGGGATTCAGGGGTGGTCGTGGTCAGGAAGGCAAGACCTCAGGACGGCAGTCCAAGTGAGGTGATACCGGTAGGAGGGAGACTTCTGAAATTTCGGGATCGGTGGACCTTCGATCCCTGGGCCCACAGCCTACTCAAGAATGGACTGGGCGGGAGCTGGTACAGCACTCCACCCCCGTGCCTTCGGTTTTTCCAACACTCCACCCCCGTTATGGAGGAGTACGTTCAAGAACTGTTGGAGAAAAAAGGTGATCCGAAGGGTGAAGCCCATCAATTTCTAAGGGAGGCTGTTTTGTGTTCCCAAGAAAGACTCGGAAAAGCTCAGAGTCATTCTGGACTTGTCGCCACTCAACAAGTTCATAGTGAATTGCAAATTCAAAATGCTAACACTGCAACACATAAGGACCTTACTGCCCAAGTGGGCATATTCCGTCTCTATAGACTTGTCAGACGCCTATTGGCACATTCCAATTAGCCATCGACTCTCCCCCTACCTAGGGTTCAGGCTACAACGAAGACTATACACCTTCGGAGCCATGCCATTCGGGCTAAACATAGCCCCATATATATATATATATATAATATATATATATACATATATATATATATATATATATATATATATATATATATATATATATATATATATATATATATATATATATATATATATATATATATATATATATATATATATATATATATATATATATATATATATATATATATATATATATATATATATATATATATATATATATATATATATATATATATATATATATATATATATATATATATATATATATATATATATATATATACATATATATATGTAATAGTTAGAATAGTAATATTACATGTTTAAAACAAATGACGTAATATGTCATGTTGGTTGGAAGAGCTAACCGTGAGATTTGCTATGGTCAACTCAAATTGTAAGCAGGATGTAAGATGCTGAGTTGCCATTCTTTCTTAGTGTCAACACATTGTCTCTTTGTGTGAAAGTTTGTGACGTCACCGGATGCAGGTGTCTTCCGATTCCGTCACTTAGCCAAATTAAAGCAAGTGTACGATATTTGGGATATCAGTAATTTATTCAGTTCATATCTAAACTTCACCAGAATTGGTCATGTGGACCAACACAGCTTCCTCCAGTGATGGAGATGTTTAACTCAGTTGTTTATTCACAATAAAACTTAAATCCACTAAGATGTGTTCAATAAACCATTTAAATACATCTGAAAACAACTCATACTCAAATGTGTGCTTAAGACAGTAGCACACCAATAAATGGTGGCAGCGATTAAACTCAAAGACAGCGGTTAAACTCTAAGGCAGCGATTAAACTCTAAGAATTAGAGAAATATCTTCAAGACTTCAAAATAAATAGCTGTAAAACCAGAGATATATCTTCAAGACTTCAACATAAAAGCTGTAAAACCAGAGAATGATCTTCAAGACTTCAAAATAAAACTATCTACAAGAATCTACAATTTTGACTAAGTCCAACGGAAATGCTAACACCAACATATGTTAGTATACAAATAGAATCTTCAATCAACATCCTAGGAAACCCAAGGACTGGCATTCAACTATTGCAAGACATATCCAGGAAGAACTACAAACAACAAGAAACTAGAACGAGACATCGCTAACAAAACATCAAGAGAGAGAGAGAGAGAGAGAGAGACGACGAGTCGACTTCATATAAAGCTAAGTACAGAGATTTTGTATTCATTTCAGTTTGGGCAGTGAAGTGTAGTTATCACAAGTCGTTAGTCAATTATTACTGGGGTGAGTGAATTCCTAAACTTTGTTATAAGAAACTCCGAATTCTCATTTAGAATTTTTCTTTCTTTGTGCTAATTCCTTTTAATTTCATAAACTCTTGGGGGGAAATGTATTGGGATTAGTAACATTGTTGGGGGAATTTTATTATACATATGCGTTTACGCAGTGGGCGTCTGTACTCATATAGATATTTTGATAGGATTGAAAGGGGTCAAAGAGATAGAAAAAAAAAAGAATACAGCAGTCATGGCTCCTCCTGTCAGCCCTACCCCTGGACCTAGTGGTGTAGGCCAGGCTAATCCTCCTCCAATTGTGACGCTTGTAAATGCCAGGTCAGCAATCCTTCCTTTTCAAGGCCGTGTCAACGGGTTCTTGCCACAAAATGTGGAGTCATGGATTTCATCCGTTGATGCCCATTTAAATGCCAAACAAATCGTAGATCCTTTTGTACAATTACAAGAAGCTAAAAGTTTTATAGATTTTTCTAAGGGGGATGCGAGTGTGTATTTAAGAGGTGTTTCATTTCAGGAAGCAGTTACTTGGGATGATTTCAAAGTTAGGTTACGCGCGATCTATGGGGGTGAGGAAGCTTTGGATGTAGTGTTAACGTTACGAAATACACTTAATCAAGCCACTATGAATCGGCTTAATGTTGTTGAGAGAGCAGCTCTCATAGCTGATAGGCTTAACGAATATCAGGACATTTTAGGTAATTCCACTTGGGTTACTAACGATAATATCTCCGTGAAAGATTTTTTACGATTAATGTATTTAACTTGCATGACACTTATGTTGCCTGAAGCTTTAGTGCGGTGCTTTGATAAGAAGTTAATGCCTGCAAGTACGGAATTGGATGTCTATAAACAGATAAAGAAACACATGTCCAAGTGTCCAGATCTCGATCCCGTGTTAACTCAAGTTTTTGCTAAGAATGAAACAAAACCACAAACAGTGAACGTAATTAATAATCCAGTAGCGGGAGTGACGTGTTACAACTGCAAACGTCAAGGTCACATAAGAGCAGACTGTAGAACGAAATTTTGTTCAGTTCACAACACAGGATCACATTCTTATAGTCAATGTTACGCGCGTAAGACACAACAATATCCTAGAAATACACAGTCAATTCCACAGTCAGTTCCATATGGAAATAAAAAGAAAAATCCTCATTTTAACAATAAAAAGAAACAACAAAATGTCAATGCAGTTCAGAGTCCGAAACACACAAACACTTCTTCAAATATCGCTGAGCCTGGGCCGTCAAACCAGACCTCGCAAAGTCAGCCTAATTTTCAGAATGTGCAGAGCAAAGCAAATACCACATAGTTAACTCTAGAGGGGAAGAGAGTGATGTTGGGTCAAGGTCATTTATGTCAACATCAATAGTATTGAATAATCAATTTAATGTTTTATCAGATAATTGTGAGACAATAGATTTTCCTATGAAACACACGGCCGAATTAAGTAAAACAGTGCATGCTCCCGTAGATTTGCAACGAATTCATACAATAATAAGCCAAAATGAGTTACGGCCAACCTTATATGCTGTAAATTTAGAACACAAATCCTTTACGTTATTTTTTGACTCTGGTAGTCCACGTAATATTATGGATTTGAAGACGCATCATTTGTTGTTTTCGAACTTTCCGATTGAAAAATCAGGAATCAGACTTTCAGGTATAGGAAATAGTGAATTAAACGTCATAGGCATAACTCATGTTCAGTTCAGAGTCGGTAATCGCACGTTTGCCGATACATTTGTTGTTGTGAAAAACATTAATATGTATCCAGCTGTAATTATAGGATACCCATCTATGGGAAATCAAAACATTATCTTAGCTCCTGCAAAGCACGGCGTGTATATCAAAGGGAAATTCTATAAGTCTTCTAATACTTTAAAGTCAGTTTTGGATAAAAAGGAGACGACAAATGTAACCGTAACGTACGTTGAAGAACCAATAACTTGTCTCACTAATAAAGAAATAATATACGCGACCCAGCAGAATTCTCGTTCACCCGTAATATCATCTTGCACGCAATATATCGAACCAAACATACCTTCGAATTTAATAGTGCAAATAAAGAAAACACTACCGGGATCTGAAATATTAATCCTTTCCGATACTTTGAAAACCAACGGATTGTCTGTCACACAAGCTATTTATACAGTAGGCTCACATCAGCAATGTAATATCGAAGTCTGTAATCATTTAAATAACACTTTAGTAATTCACAGAAATCAACATATCTTGGATGTAGAAGTTTATAAACATCGTATTCTTACCGTTGCTGAAATCAATCACTCTCAATCAGTTGCGGATGAATCCCTTTTACGATCTATTAAAAATAAAATCAGTAAGGACATTCAAGACGAAGAAATTCAGCAGAAAATTTTTGAACTTTTAAATAAATATACAGATGTCTTTTCCACTACGGATGGATCCTTAGGGAAAACAGACGTGATCGAGCATCAAATAAGGTTAAAAGACAAACAGAAAATTATATATGTACCCTCGTACAGACTCCCTATGAAATTCCAGAATGAAATAAATGATGAAGTAGGTAAAATGTTAGAGGAAGGAGTCATTAGAAAATCAAATAGCCCTTATAATTTTCCTTTAATAGTTGTACCGAAAAAAGATCGAACATGGCGTATCTGCGTCGACTTTCGTCGTCTAAACGAGGAAACGATCCCTGATCGATTCCCAGTGCCATGTACTGACGATATTTTGTCTTTGTTAGGTCAGAATGAATATTTTACCAGTTTGGACTTACTTAAAGGCTTTCACCAGATATCATTAGAAGAAGATAGTATCCCATACACAGCCTTCAGCACAGCCAGGGGACATTATGAATTTTTACGGATGCCTTTTGGTTTACGTTGTGCTCCTATAACATTTACAAGAATGATTAACATAGTGTTTGGAGACTTGTTAGGGGATATATTGCATGCCTATATGGATAATCTTGTAATCTTTTCCAACACCTTAGAGGAACATCTACGTAAGTTAGAACTAGTACTACAGAGATTAAGACAACATAACTTAAGGGTAAAGATTAGTAAGTGTGAATTTTTCAAAACAGAATTAATATATTTGGGTTTCATGGTGTCAAGCCAAGGTCTTAAAATAGTCCATGATAAGGTGTCGGCTATACGTAATTTTCCCATACCTACTAATGTCAAGGGAATACAGCAATTTCTGGGTTGTAGTGGATATTACAGGCGTTTTATACGCAACTATTCAATAATAGCCGCTCCTTTAACTGATCTTACGAAGAAGGGCGTAGATTTCATATGGTCTGAGCAACATCAACAGGCGTTTAATACTTTGAAAGATGAACTGTGTAGTTCTCCTATCTTAAAATTTCCTGACTTCGGTAAGGAATTCTTCATTGCAACAGACGCCTCAGACTTAGGAGTAGGAGGGGTATTGCTTCAGCAATATGATAAACAGTTTTTCCCGATAGCTTTCTATTCTCGAAAATTGAGAACTTCCGAAAGTAAGTATGCAGTAATAGACAAGGAAGGACTAGCTATTGTTAATTCGCAAGTGCATTTTAAGTTCATAATTTACGGTTATCCCGTTAAGGTTCTTACTGACCATAAACCACTAACAGAGTTCTTTAAAGGCTTCAATCACAGCCCTAAACGAACTCGGTGGCATTTAATCATTCAAGATTTTGGCGCAAGAATCGGGTATTTACCTGGGAAAGCAAATATTATTGCGGATGCATTATCACGCAACCCCGTGTCATCTTGTACGGAGTCTTTAGCTGAATTAATAGATATATCAACATCCATGCCTATTGTAAAAACAATATCTGAACAAGAAGATTTAGGCTGGAGTGCTGAATTGTTACAGACTGAGCAAAGAAAAGATCAGAAAATAGAAACAATTATAAATGCTTTAAAAGGCAATCATAAAGAAAAAGAATATATAAAGTATAAGCAGCAGAATTATGTAATCAAAGATAATATTCTGTGTAGGACTGTGACAAGGAAAACCCGCAATACACCACATGTAACTAACGACCAGGTAGTAGTACCAAACTCACTTGTTTCCACTGTCCTGAATTGGTTGCAATCAAATCCATTACATGGACACCCTGGGTTCTCATTAATGTCACAGAAAGCCAAATCATTGTTTTATTGGCATACAATGCTTACAGATATAAAAAGACACATAGCTAATTGTCGCACATGTCAGGAAAACAAAGGGCATACGAAAACACCTGTCAGCTTAGGAGCTTATCCTGTTCCCAATCAACCCTTTGAAAGAATACATTTAGATTTGTTAACAGGATTTTACGAGTCAGACAGAGGGAATAAGCACCTCTTAGTAATTATAGATGCTTTAACTCGATATACAGAACTAATAGCGCTTAAAACTAAAACTGCGATTGAATGCGCTAGGAAGTTTTACGAGTGTTACATTTGTAAACATGGAATTCCACACATGATAATCTCAGACTCGGGTGGTGAATTTAATAATCACTTTCTTACCTCATTGTGTGAATTCCTCAACATAAAGAAGGTCAATACCATGATATATCACCCAGAGTCGAATGGGCTAGTGGAAAGAGCAAATAGGAAGATATTAAATATATTGAGGGTAACACTAGGGGGATCAGACCCCAACTGGGATATTGCAATACCGGCGGCACTGAGTACTCTGAATCATTCATATCATATATCAATTAAAATGTCACCGCATGAAGCATTGTATGGTACCCCAGTTAGAACACCTTTCCATGTATTAACGCCTACAACTAATCTATCAAATCCTTTAAAAGAATGTATAAATGCAAGTATAAGTCGATATGATATCCTTCGAAAGAATTTAGAAGAATCACAAATCATAATGAAAAGGAATCATGATAAAATAGCGAAACCAACTAAAACATATACCGTGGGTGATAACATCTATATTCAAATCAATGTCAGAAAAGGGCTCAACTATAAACTAACACCTAAGTTTGAAGGCCCATTTAACATTTTGGAAACATTAACGGCCAATAGGTTTAGAATTCAAAACGTAGCCCAACCCACGGATGAGAGAATAGTACCATTGTCTCACATAAGAAATTAAAAAGAAGTGAGGAAAAATTTTAATTTTTGTGACTAAAAGTTTTCTTTTTAATACAGGAGTAATTACATATATTTTTTCTCGTTACAGGTTTCCAAGATGAATTTTTTGTTGTTGGGAGTGATATTGTTCGCTCAGACATTTTTTTCGTATGGGATGAGTTCTAAGACTAAGAATATATATTTTAAATATGGCAATATAGTTGAAAGACAAGAAGAAATTTTTATTACATCAACCAACGTAATTGTCGAAGTGCATATGCAAGCAATTTTTCTTCAAGAGAATGATGTCACTAGCTTAAGAACCGCCATTTCAAGGTTTTCTGCATCATTGGATGAGTTGCATAGGAGACATTTTCATTTGACTACTAAGAGTTTGCTTGGATCAACATTAAAAGTTGCAGAGATGCTATCTGATGACTTGAAAAATAAGACTGGAGAGACAGGATCTTTGGCTTATGACCTTTTGATGTGGACTGTAGGACACGAACAAAAAGAAAGACGGAATCCGTTCATTTATGCTGCATTAAGCATCTTTGGGTCTGTTGCAAGTTTAGGTTTAGGACTTTCCAATCGTCTTAAAATTAGTAATCAAAATAAGAAAATTGAGTTCTTGACTCATAAAGATGAATTGATTATGTCAGAACTAAGAGATCAGTTAGCTTCAATCAATAAAATTATGGATTTGTTAAATGAACATTCAGATAATATCGTTCAAATTATGGAAGTACAGGATTTGTTAGCAACATTAACGTATTATGATTCAAAGATAGATCACATACATAACAGAATTGCACATTTCATTGAGAAATCCAAGGATTATGTAGAAGCTATCACGTTAGCAACTAAAGGTGTATTGTCGCCCCATTTGTTGCCTATACGTTACTTAAAATTAGTTCTGGAGAACACTAGGGATAAACTAGGCTATGTTCCTTTGTTAGACGAACATAGGTTAGAATTTTATTACAGCCTAATTACAGTAAACGTAGATAATAACAAGATTAGGATTACAATTCCCTTTGATTCTTCTGATGCCTGGCAATCTTACAGGATATCACCATTTCCGACTTTCATGACGAATCACTCAAATCCAGTAATATCCAGTTTGACAGGACACGTATTGATTTCCCCAAACAAGGAAACATATACGGTCATTAAAGACTTAAATCAATTAACTCACTGTTCAGACGCAATGGATAGAAAAATATGTACAGCTGACTCATTTGAATTCCGTAAAACTTGATGGATTCATGCGAGTTAGGTATAGTGCTAGACGGTGCTCTCTCCCATACAAGTGAAAATTGTCTGGATAGGCTTTATCCCTTTGACAATAAAGAATTCAATTGCAGACTAAATAATGGCTCGTGGATACGATACGACAAGGACGGCTTCAATGTATCATGCCCTGACGGATTCACATCCTTCAACAACATCTTCGTCGCAGCAGATGGCTGTATCGGGACTTCCCCGAATTCCATGGTGACTGGCCTACGGACAATCATCAGAGAACGAGCTTACTTCGCGAACTTCACGTGGACCTCTACAATGCCCGCACTTCCTCTCCCCTATAAAGGAAGTGTGGCAAAACGCTTAATGAAACTTACCGAAAAGGACCACCTGTCACCGACTTACAAAGAGATTCTTCACCCTACATTACTGGCTAGTTTTTGTGTAACGGTGTTAATTTTTATCGCCGTGAACATCCTTGTTTGGCGTAGGTTACGGCACAGCAAGCAGCTACAAAGGAACGAGTTGAATAGCCCTGACAATACCCCCTACCTGATCCAATTCAAAGCTGTATGAGTGGCCACCTCATTCGCTAAGGGAGTAATTTGTCAGGATGATGTTTGTATGAAAAGCTGATTAGTACGCTAGTAATATGTAATTAAAGAAATTCTCTACATTTGCATTGTTAAAAATACATTCAAAATAACATTTAAAAAAATAAATAAAATAAAAAAGGATATAAATCATTTTTTTCTCTCGGCATCTAATAAAAATATATAAGCCGGAATGTTAAAAAAGAAAAGAGAAAAAAAAAAATATAAGATATATAACAGAATCTATGGGCATCTAATAAAATGTATCAGCCCTATATATAAATATATATATATATATATATATATATATATATATATATATATATATATATATATATATATATATATATATATATATATATATATATATATATGTACGAAACCGTGGTACGTGTACGTACCAGGAATTCGTATTTGTGCACTAAAAATTGAGTATCTTGTTTCTGACAAAGGTAACAATTATTCTTTACCAAGTTACCGAATCATTTGTAAGTCAGAATTTATTTTGTTTTTTGGTACCATGTAATCATTTGCTAGCAATGTACCATATATATGATCTTGGTTTTATCATGCATTTTTCTTTTTGCTTTGGTAATATCTTTTTTGTATGCATTATTGTTATTATTTTTGATGTGCCTATTTGGACATTCGTCCTCAGTTGGATATAGCTAGTTTTGAACAAAGAATGATACGTATGTCCAGTCACACCTAATAACCATGTTTCGGCTTGTTGTTAAATTTTTGTAAAAAAATTGAGATAGCTGGCCGAGCTTATGTAATAGTTAGAATAGTAATATTACATGTTTAAAACAAATGACGTAATATGTCATGTTGGTTGGAAGAGCTAACCGTGAGATTTGCTATGGTCAACTCAAATTGTAAGCAGGATGTAAGATGCTGAGTTGCCATTCTTTCTTAGTGTCAACACATTGTCTCTTCGTGTGAAAGTTTGTGACGTCACCGGATGCAGGTGTCTTCCGATTCCGTCACTTAGCCAAATTAAAGCAAGTGTACGATATTTGGGATATCAGTAATTTATTCAGTTCATATCTAAACTTCACCAGAATTGGTCATGTGGACCAACACAGCTTCCTCCAGTGATGGAGATGTTTAACTCAGTTGTTTATTCACAATAAAACTTAAAAACCACTAAGATGTGTTCAATAAACCATTTAAATACATCTGAAAACAACTCATACTCAAATGTGTGCTTAAGACAGTAGCACACCAATATATATATATATATATATATATATATATATATATATATATATATATATATATATATATATATATATATATATATATATATATATATATATATATATATATAACGGATTTTGAGCGAAGCGAAAAATCTATTTTTGGGTGAGATGGCCATGTCGTCCCGATGGAAGTTCCTATAGGGTAGCTTCCTAGGGTATATTACAACTACGGCGATATTCCCAGAGAATTTACCTTAAGGTACCAGAATTCTAACTCCTGGAGCGAGTATCCCTCGTGAAAGGGATATCGCGACATATCAGAGGACGTATTCTAGACACGTCACATGGCAATCTACATCCTGGACAGAGATTTCGTCTCGTAGGAGGTGATTGGCGAGATACGAATTCGGGAAAGAAAAAGGGGAGCCGCTCCCAAGGCTTCCCTATCCCCCAATTCGTATGCGTGCCTGGCGCCAATCCTGGCGCCATCTGTATTCCTTGTAGCGCACACGAGGTGCTACAGATACTGTATGTAGGGAGGGGTCCTACAGCCCTTTCTTAGAAAGGCAAGGGCGGGTCCATCAGGACGACATGGCCATCTCACCCAAAAATAGATTTTTCGCTTCGCTCAAAATCCGTTTTTTTGGGCTCAAGCCATGTCGTCCTGATGGAAGTGTACCAGAGCATTACTGTATCTGTGGATTCTCAAAACGTGCCGTACTCCCCGGAGGTAATTTTTTCCCGGTCGACTAGACCTAGAGACCTAAGATGTTACCGTTATACATATTTTCAACTAACTATAAACTATGTTAGAGCTTCCTGCCCCCTACAGGGAAGAGTCCTACTAGACTCTGGAAAAGTCTCGAAGAGTACATATATCTATGTATGAATACCAGGCAAGCTAATATAGTGGTCTCGCCCTATATTAAGTAAAGCATAGTTTGTAAAGAACCACTGCGTCAATATGAAATATAGACCAGTTCTCCGCACAATACTTGTATTGGACAAAGGTTCTATATCCGCATAGGAGGAAAACCAATGCAACATAGCTTGCATAAAGGAACAATTCTATTAGAATTATCCCAGATAAGGTACATAGAATGAATGCTCAATTATACCAATAAATTGACACAGGTGAAGGAGACGCAAGGTTCTCAAGAACCAGATTATTGACAGGCAATAAATAGACAGGTTAACCACAATTATATATATATATATATATATATATATACATAAGAAGAGGATAACCCAAAACTTTAAGCATAAGTATGAGAGTAAACAGAGCTTGTTTGTCTGAAAGAAAAAACATTAGATGCCACTTTTAAGATACCGAGGTATCAAAGTCATAAAAGCCTGTATTACAAATCAATGACATTAGCGTTAGAAACGCTCGGCACACATGTCTGCACTTATGCTAGGTTCACCTTCGGAAATGGAACAGTCTGGATGGGCAACACAGTGCCCTCACTTAGTTTGTAGTACAGTATGTAACTACACACTCACCCTGGAATTAATCGTCCCAATTAAGACCACTGTTCCTCGCAGAGTTAAACAGTAGGGTTAACACTGCGACCCACTGCTACCACAGATCTCTTTTAGTTCCTCTACTTGCTTCGCATAGTGGCGAAAGAACACTCTGGAAGACTTCCAGCCAGTGTATGAACGGAGATGTTCAAAATCCATACAATTAAAGAAATTTAAGAATGAGGCAACTTTCCTCGGATCGTGACCTGCGGGTGTATTGTCAGGATCCGCTCTGCGAATAAAATATGTGATTTTCGCTCTGAGTTGATTCAGAGATAAATTTGAGCCTGATGTTTCTCCCCTGAATAGTTGACCACCCTTGAAGTCTTAAGTTCTATGAAGATAGACCTTTAGGCATTCTACTGGACATAGAGATGCATCTTCTTTCAGAGGGCAGATTCTCCAGGGACCCCACCTGTTGGTGGGTAACTCATTCTTGGCGAGAAACGTAGGATCCGGAAACAGGTTCAGTTCTCCCCCATCCAGGAACTGAACACGACCTGCCTCTCTCGAGAGGCTACAATCTCACTAACCCTGGCCCCGGACGCGAGTGCAAAATAGGAAAATAACTTTTTGTGTCAAATCCTTTAACGCACACTCTTCATTGCTCAACAGAGAAGCGAAATGAAGAACTTGTCTAAAGACCATGAAATGGGCTTTGGAGGTGCTGAAGGTCTGAGCCTAGCACAGGCTTTCGGGACTTTATTAAAGATCTCGTTACCTAGGTCGACCTGGAAGGCATATAGAATGGGTCTTGTCAAAGCAGACTTACACGCTGAAATCGTGTTCGCTGCCAACCCTTGACCATGGAGGTGGAGAAGAAAGATAAGCAGAAGTCTGTCAAGATCTCCTGCGGAATCTTCGCCTTGACAAAAGGCCACCCATTTTCTCCAAGATGACTCATATTGCCTTCTAGTAGATTTGCACTTATATTCCTCTTTGAGTTAGAGAAGCCCCTCTCTTTCATCGATTATGAAAGTAGAGCTTGAGCCTTAGCATGGTCCATCACTATGACCTCCTTCGGCTCTGTCTCCTCCTTTGAAGCTGGTTCCTTCCTCAGCCGGACATAACAGTCCGGATATGATGCCTTGCTGGGCCAGAATTCCACCTCCTCCAGGGGAACTGAGCCCAGCTTATCCGAGATGACGATCTTTCCAGTCGTCATCGGCATGTGCTCAGCATACCTCCATGGGTTAGCATCTGAGCACAAGGGAAGGTCTTTCACATAGAGCTTTTTCTGGGACCCATGTGATTCTTGCCGATTGTTACGATCCTCGTGGGGATCGAACCAGATTCTGTTGAATTAATTAATGAAATGGGGACATTTCAACTACAACCAATTAGAGACAATAGGAAATATAGAAAGAAAACTCGCAAAAGAAAACATAATTTTATTTACAACTAGACAAAGGTGAATGTTTCTTGATTGAGTACTTAGGAAGCACTGAACTAAACAAAGAGAATCATTTGATTAAACTACACTCCAGCAAAATAGGGGAACAGTCAAGATGGTAGATAAATAATACAAAAAGAATATACTACTCTTCGCAGCAGCTCTCGACGGTTGGCAGGAACGGAGATGTTTTCAGGTCTGGCGGCTCGTCGGGGGTAATGAGGGCGGGAGGCAACTCGTTAGGACATCTCGGACAAAGCTGGTTACGTCTGCATTCTCGTCCTTACGCCTTCTCTCCTTCGCTCAGCTTGTTCGCCCTCTCTCTCTCCTTTCTTGGGTTTCTTCCTCGTCTCTTTTTCGTACTCTCCTTTTTCTTGATCGCGTGGAAGTTTATATATCCCTGTATGGGAGGGGTTAACTATGGACAGGTCCATATAAGGAAATTTTCTCGTTTCTTCATCCTCATTGGTGTTCCTTGAAACCGCTGATAACACCTAGACGAACGCTCTGCTGGTGTAATCAAATTTCATAAAGTTGACTCCTTCGGCTAATGTACTTCTCTTCGGCGACAAACACACTTAATCTTCTCTTATGGGTTCCTTGGTCCTCTATAGACAGGGGCTCGTTGTGCTCAAAGACCTCCAACCTAGGCACATAACTTGACGATGGCAGCTTCAATAAACAATAGCGGGACCTTATCTCTCTCTCTCTCTCTGCTTCTCTAAGAGTAGAAAAATCACGTGTTTTAACATTCTTTCCTATATTATTCTATCTACCCATGACACGTCCCCCTAAAAGAAAAAAAAAAGGAAAATCTACTGATTTTATCTTTTTTTTTTAAACAAAGCTATCAAAGGAGAAAATCTCTTATCCCTAAACTGAGAGACAATTACTTCATTACTCTCGTATCATGTAACCAAAAGCAAAACACACTCTTACGTGTTGATAGAAGAAAAACACAAAAAACAGAAAGGAAACAAACGTCCATATCATTCTGAAAAGTCTCTAGAAAGACTGTCGGCTATTACATTATTCTTTCCCTTTATATGAACTATCTTTAAATCATAGTCTTGTAATTCCAAACTCCAACGCATGAGACGTTTACTCTTATTCTTAAACCTATCTAAGTAAACTAATGGATTGTGATCAGTATACACAGTTAAAACATGACCACTACGTACATAAATCTCAAAATGTTGTAAAGTTGATACTAAACTAAACAATTCCTTCTCAATAGTTGAATAGTTCTGCTGTGCTTTATTTAACTTCTTCGAATAATAAGCCACAGGGTGCTTGATCCCATTCACTTCTTGCAACAGAACTCCTCCTATTCCAATGTCACTTGCATCTATCGCTAAATTAAATTCCTTGCTAAAATCGGGCAACATTAGTACAGGCTCGTGAATCATTATGGCCTTTAACTTATTGAAAGCTTCGATGCAGTCATTATCAAATACAAAACTTCGTCCTTTCTTGAAAAGATTAGTAATTGGAGCACTTATTTCTGAAAAATTAGGAACAAATCGGCGGAAATATGAAATCATTCCGATGAATCTCATTGCCTGTTTTTTACTGGTAGGAATTGGGAAGTTGATGATAGCTTCTATGTTCCCATCTTTTGGACAAATCTTACCTAGACCTACCTTATGACCCAAATATGTGATCGAGGTTTTTCCGAATTCACATTTCTTCAGATTTAAAACAAGTTTTGCTTTTTCAAGTGCTGACAATACTTTAGCTAAAATGCGTAAATGTTGCTCCCACGTATCTGAAAATATTACAAGATCATCCAAATACACAACACAGTTATCAATTCCATTTAAAACTCTATTCATTAATCTTTGAAAAGTACTCGCTGCATTTCGTAGACCAAAAGCCATAACTTTGGGTTCATAACTACCGAAAGGTGTTATGAAAGCAGATATTTTCTGTGCTCGACTACTTAAAGGTACTTGCCAATAACCTTTGGCCAAATCAAGTTTAGAAATAAACTTAGCATTTCCTATTTTATCTAAACAATCTTCTATCCTGGGGAGAGGAAAATTACTTTGTTTCGTAACACTATTCACTTTTCTAAAATCAATACACAGCCTATCTGATCCATCTTCCTTCTTAACAAGAACTATTGGAGAACACCAGTCACTTTCGCTGGGAACAATCAAACCATTGTCTAGCATATACTTAATTTCCTGTCGGACTGAATTTGTTTTTTCTGGGCTTAGACGATAAGGGCTTTGTCTAATGGGTTTTGTGTCCTGCAACTCAATATCGTGTTCTAAAAGATTAGTCAAACCCAATTTATCACTAACAGTTTCCGGATAATTTGAAAACACATTGAATAATTCCCTTGTTTTTTCTTCCTCTAAGCTAGAATTAAACAAAGTGAAATTATTAAGAACATCAGAGTTCTTCTCAAAAGTAATTTCTCTCTGCGACACTGTTACAACTGGCATTGGACGTTCATTATATTTCTTTAGCAAGTTGATGTGCAACCACTTAGCTCTACGCTTACCCATATCAATTAAGTAATTCAGATTTCCCCTTTTTTCTATGATAGGAAATGGACCTTCGAACTTATAAGATAATGAGGGACCTTCTTTCTGGACTAATACTAAGACTTTATCACCCACATGGAAAATTCTGTCTTTAGCCTTAAGATCGTATTTTCTTTTAGTTTCCCCTTGACGGTTGCTCTCATTTTCTTTTGCCATCTGCCAGGCTTTCCTTAAATCCTCTTTGTGATTTTCGATATTCTGTATGTAATCCTTTCTACCTTCTTCTTGCATTAACTTACACTTTAAAATTTCTAAAGGTCCTTTAGCGGTGTGACCGAACAACAAATCAAAGGGACTAAATCCCGTGGTGTCATTAGGAGTTAATCGTAAAGCCAACAAGACAAAAGGTAACTTTTCTTCCCAATCATGCTCAAAATTATTACACAACTTCCTTAAGCAACTTTTCAACGTTTGATGAAAACGTTCAACAATTCCTTGTGATTCAGGGTGGTAGGGGGTCGAAGTTACAAGTTTAATCCCTAACTCTTTCATTTTATCTCTGAAATACTTAGATACAAAATTGCTACCATTATCACTCTGTATAACGCAAGGAAGTCCAAATTTAGAGAAATAGTTCAGCAAGCGTTTAACTACAGTTTTTGCATTGCAACTTCTTACTGGGATTGCTTCTGGATATCGTGTTAGTCTATCAATGATTGTTAATAGATAGATATTCCCTCCCTTACTCCTGGGCAAAGGGCCTACGATATCAATTACGACATTCTCAAAAGGTTCTCCTACCGATGGGATATTACATAACGGGGCCCGGGGAATTACTTGATTAGGTTTGCCAGCCATTTGACATTCGTGACAACTTAAAACATATCTCTTCACATCACTTTTCATTTTAGGCCAAAAGTACGTTTTAGTTATACACTTGAAAGTTTTATTTACTCCTAAATGTCCTTGTTCATCATGTGCTAATTTCAAAATTGATTCACGAAGTTTCCTAGGAGTTACTAATTGCTCTATCACCTCCTCCTTGCTACCTGTCTTAGGACGAACATAGCGACACAAAAGTTCGTCTTTTAAACTAAATGTTTCCTTACAAACATTTTCAGGTTCATCATCCAATTCACAATCAAAAATTCTAGTTAGTGTTTCATCTTCCCTCTGCATCCTAACTAGTTCATCCTTACTCAATAAGCTAGTTTCTGAAACACTAATCTGTACATCACTTCTTTCGACAGCTACATCATCATCTCTGTTCCCATCATCAACATTTGTAAAGTCAGTTTCCTCAGCTACACTTATGCTAAGCTCATCATCACTGCCTCTATTACCTACGTTCGAATCCTCGAACAACCTATGACCGTAGTCAATATCTGTATCTAATCCTGACCTGGTTACTATCATCTCAGGCACTTGAACTTCACTTAAAATAGGATTCACACACTTGGAGGTAGTTAAATCATTGCCAACAATAATGTCAACGCCGTCTACGGGCAAAGTATCCACGACTGCTAGTTTTACATCTCCTGTTACTAACTGACTTTCCAATTTCATCTTTAACAAAGGACAAACTACACAAGTGTTCGGAAACCCACCTAGCATAACTTTTTCTTTCATGCTGATTATTACATTCCTTGGTACACTCTCTCTCCTAACGAGTGATACGGCCGCTCCCGTATCTCTAAGCAAAACTACTTCCCTCGAATCACCTCCTTTAAGAGAAGAAATTAAACCTTCAGACAAAAATTCACCATAATGTTTCCTCGTTTCTTTCAAGAGACTATTCCTTCCTGAAGAAAGATTATTAACTAGTGACACAGGTTTTTTCACATTCGTACTTTCTACTGTGCAATTCCTAGCTATATGACCTTTCTTATTACAATTGTAACAAATGACCTCTGAATTACTGACTGCCCATTGGCTCCTACAGTACCGAGAAATATGACCTTCCTTCCCACACGTGTAACAATAATAATGATAATAATCCCTGTTCCTATTATCGTTATTGCTAGAACTACTTTTACTATGTTGTGCCTTACTTGACAAAAGATCGTTTTTCTTTTTACTGCCACTTAAACCATGTGTGAGACTGTACTCATCTGCTAATCTCGTAGCACCGGCAAAAGATGTTTCACGCCTATCTTCTATATATAATTTGATGTCTGGAGATATGTTATCTTTGAAACTTTCTAACAAAACTAAGTTCTCGAGATCTTCAAAATTATCGACTTCAGCGGAAGTCAACCAATCACAAAACGACCTTTCTAACTTCTTTCCGTACTCTACATAAGTACTAGTATCATCTCTCTTCAAACTTCTAAACTTCTTACGGTACGCCTCTGGTACCAATCTGTATGCACTAAGTACGGTTTCTTTCACAGTTTCATAATCTTTACTTTCATCATCAGACAAACAACTATACACAGAATGTGCTTTACCACTTAAAACTGATTGTAAATATAAAGTCCACTGTCTTTTAGGAGCACCTACTCTGTTCATTAACTTTTCAAAAGACATAAAATATTTCGTAACATCTTCCTCATCAAATTTCGGTATAAGTTTAAGCACTGCACTCATATCTAAACTACCAGTGTCACTATTTAAAGATGAATTGCTCCCCGATCTGCTACCTGACCGACTGTTATGAAGAGTTTGTCTTAAACGAGCCATTTCTAACTCATGCTTACGCTGTTTTTCATTTTCTTCTCGCTTTCTTTCATTTTCTTCTCTTTCAGCTGCTCTTTCATCTCTCTCAAACGTTTCCTGTTCTCTCTTAATAACATAATCACGGAGATCATCGCCATCTAGACCAAGAAGTTTACCTGAATCTATCAAATCTCTAGTAATCGCACTCATTCTGTTTCTTTCTATATTCTCCCTGTTTCAATTGGTTATGTAGTCGAAAATTCTGGCAAAGGTCGCCAACTGTTACGATCCTCGTGGGGATCGAACCAGATTCTGTTGAATTAATTAATGAAATGGGGACATTTCAACTACAACCAATTAGAGACAATAGGAAATATAGAAAGAAAACTCGCAAAAGAAAACATAATTTTATTTACAACTAGACAAAGGTGAATGTTTCTTGATTGAGTACTTAGGAAGCACTGAACTAAACAAAGAGAATCATTTGATTAAACTACACTCCAGCAAAATAGGGGAACAGTCAAGATGGTAGATAAATAATACAAAAAGAATATACTACTCTTCGCAGCAGCTCTCGACGGTTGGCAGGAACGGAGATGTTTTCAGGTCTGGCGGCTCGTCGGGGGTAATGAGGGCGGGAGGCAACTCGTTAGGACATCTCGGACAAAGCTGGTTACGTCTGCATTCTCGTCCTTACGCCTTCTCTCCTTCGCTCAGCTTGTTCGCCCTCTCTCTCTCCTTTCTTGGGTTTCTTCCTCGTCTCTTTTTCGTACTCTCCTTTTTCTTGATCGCGTGGAAGTTTATATATCCCTGTATGGGAGGGGTTAACTATGGACAGGTCCATATAAGGAAATTTTCTCGTTTCTTCATCCTCATTGGTGTTCCTTGAAACCGCTGATAACACCTAGACGAACGCTCTGCTGGTGTAATCAAATTTCATAAAGTTGACTCCTTCGGCTAATGTACTTCTCTTCGGCGACAAACACACTTAATCTTCTCTTATGGGTTCCTTGGTCCTCTATAGACAGGGGCTCGTTGTGCTCAAAGACCTCCAACCTAGGCACATAACTTGACGATGGCAGCTTCAATAAACAATAGCGGGACCTTATCTCTCTCTCTCTCTCTGCTTCTCTAAGAGTAGAAAAATCACGTGTTTTAACATTCTTTCCTATATTATTCTATCTACCCATGACACCGATGAAGGTGACGATGACTCTCCTGGTGGGTTGCTTGTGGCTACCCAAACGACGCTCTACATGGTGGACGTTGCTGCAATCAGTGGTGAAAGACAGCGGCATGTCGGTGGGGGAAATTACAGGCAACTGCCTTCCATAACTTCTTAGCTGGGTCGAGGTAGGTCAATGAGGCCTCCCTCTGGAGGCAGATGGCAATGTTGTGGTCTTCTGGGGTGATGACTAAGTCACCCTTAAGGTTGGTCCTGGCTTTGATTCTGATACAGTACTTAGATTTGCTGTAGCAAAGGCAGTCACAGTTGCATAGGAGGGTGCCCCTTCCACAGCTGGTAGTTTGAATTTAGGTAGGGGCTTTGGATAGATTACAGTGAGTCTTAGGTCTGGGTCTGGTTAAACAGCTGGAGTTGGAGCGGAAGGTGTTTTATCAAGGAATAGAACCGTCACTGGATCTTCCTGCCAAAGTCTTTCGATCAGGGTTTAAGCCATTTGTTTCACGGCGAGGTGCACGTTATTCAGTGATGGTTCGGGAGTGGCAGCAGAAGGGTTGGTGTCCATGGCTGATGTGTTAGCGCTTTGTGTAGAAGCACAGGTCAGTGGTGCGGCAGCAAGGGAAGGTGTGGAACCAGCAGGTGGGTCTTTAGCTTTCTTTTTGGTTGCTGGTGTTACTACAGGCACAGGGATTAGACCTGTATAGGAGTTCTGGTTACAGCAAGAGATGCAGCAGTGATCTTCGAAGTGTTGCCCTTTGAAGAGGTGATTCGGGCATTTGGATGAGGTTTACACTTCATCTTTGAAAGGTCAAAGGATCCGTGCTTTACAAAGTGGCTGCGTCCATTTTCTAATGCAAACTTGCAGTCTCTGCAGTTGCATTTGACTTGGTGATTGGAGAAAAAATCATCCTGGACAGTTTCGCTCTTGATTCCTACAACAACAAGAGTGAATATGTTGACTCTGTGCCATTCATAATCCCTGCAGAATTGCCATCTGCAGTTCTCTGAATACTTCTTGCAGTGTCTGTTCTCATTGTATAAGTGAGTCCATGTCCAGACACCTAAATAGAAGACAGATATGGCAGGCACAGATGGGAGACTGGTGTCCCCTATGCCGGGTAAGCTGGGAGGGGTAACGTGGTGTCCAATGTGCATTACTACGGGCCAACGCAAGAGCCCGTGTCCAGCACAAGGCTGGGCAATCTAACAAGCTTGCTTAAGCAAGCAAGTCCAATGTGCCGGCAGGCACAGACGGGAGACTGGTATCCCATGTGCCTGGTAAGCTGGTAGGGGTAACTTGGTGTCCCCTGTGCCAGTTAAGCAGGTACTTGCACTGGCAGAGAGAGATCCTCTCAGTCTGGGAACTGAGCTGAGATTGCCTTGCCTTATGCAAGGCACGGGCTCTTGCTTGTAAGACTCTTCTATGCTTGCTTATTAGATTGTCCAGCCTTGTGCTACTATGGGTGGAGAAGGGGTTATGCATATATGGTCAATCTCAAGGCCTTTGTCCTTCAGCTAATGTATTATTACTGTCTCTTGCCTCTGCCATTCATTAGTAACCTTTGAACCTTAAGGACAGGGATAAAGTTGCATAGGGCCATGCTCTTGAGAGAGAGAGAGAGAGAGAGAGAGAGAGAGAGAGAGAGAGAGAGAGAGAGAGAGAGAGAGAGAGAGAGAGATGCTTCTAATTCTCGGTTCTTTATCATCCACATTTTTTTTTGGGTGCAAAGAATTTCCCTGAATTCACATCAACCTTTTAATTAAAAAAAGCCGTATTAAATATGTATATATGAATTGAAAGAAGAATATATAAAAAATACTAGCTATTATATGCATTTAAAATTATATTCAATGAAAAATACAAAATAATTCATATTGCATTTCTGTTTCTTTCTCGTGTATTTAAATATATCAAAATGATTAGGTCTTCTCAATCCAAAGGTGTTATGGCAGTTCTCACTCAGATCCCACTGAGAGAGGACCTTCACTTCTGCTCCTGCCTGCTGACTGCCGACTACTTCTGCCGCCGTTGCTGACTGTTGCCTGCTCCCTCTTCACTTGGCTGATACATTCAGCCTCCTGAAGAGACCGCCGCCGCCGCTCCCGCCGATAAATCGCCGATTTCGCCGACGTTTTTCGCCGATTTTTCGCCGAATTCGTCGCCGATTTTTGCCGTTTTTTCGACGATTTTTGTTGCAGTTCTTGCTGTTCTGACAAGGGCCTTGCCCCTGAATTGGCTGTAATCAGCCCCCTCATATAAAGGAAATTAAATTGACAATATAGGCTAAGCTTTGCCTCCACCTACATAATTTTAACTTACTAATAGATCCTCCTGTGGAAAATCTGGTAGCCGTTGTGGTCTTAAAACTCCAGTAGAAGCAGGGCCAAAGGGTCAAAAACTCCCACTCTCGCTGTCTGTGGCAAGTGGCATAGGGCTGTTAGGCTTGGCGCCTATAAGCCAAGTTGTTTGATAAATAATAGGTTGTTATTCTTGGTAACTGGCGAAATAAGCCAGTATTCAAATAGGGTCAGGAATCAGCTCAAATAAAAACTTTTAGGTTTCCACTGAGTTTTGCTTATTACCCCCAACCTCCCTACCTGCAGGAATAGACTGCTGGGCCGTCTTAGTGCGTGAACGCAGTAAGAAGGCTCCCCAACAGCTATTTGTGTAGGCTAGTACTTAGCTAAAAAGAGTTAGTTTCAGCACTGCTCTAGCAATAGGTTAGTTAGCATACCCCCCATATAACTAACGAATTTGTGTTTCATTTTCAGATTCTGTATCTCATTCTTATAACTCCTACTATAACTTTGCTTGGGGCCCTAGGGCTTAAAGGGTTGGACAACCCCACCAGCCACACTGTCTGTCTCTCTATATGGTCTCTGATCATATACTCACACATCTTGAAAAAAAGGACTTATCCTGGAATGAACTTTATGAAATCGTACTAGAAGCTCTAGGAACTGGTGAAATGGAGATGGACCCCGACCTGCAACCCCTTCTAACCGAACTGGATAAGGAAGCCGAACAGGAACTGATGAACAAGGAACAAAAACGAATGGAACAGGACCAGGACCAAACAAACCGGAAGAGGACCAACGCTGACAACGACTCTGATGGAGAAGGAAACCTACCTTGGCAGGAAGTAAGGAGAAAAAAGAAACTTCCTAGAAGGAGCCAACCAGGGAATGATGTACCCACCCAGCAAGGAAACCTCACCGCAGGAAGCAGCAACCAGCCTGCTAGAGAAAATAAGACCTATTTTTTTAGGGTCTTAGCTGCTAACCCACCAGAGGCCTTCAAGGCTATTGCTGCCTTTGAAAGCAAACACAAAAACATACAGATGATTGCCAAACCGAACAGGCAAGGACAGTGGACCATATCCACCAAGGACACAAGAGCACTGATAACCTTACGAAGCACCTCAGACATTAAGCTATTGGAGCTTAAAGAAGAGGAAAAATTAAAAAAAAGCAGTTGTGGTTGGCTACCCAACTGATATGATGGAAAGCCACCTAGTTAAATTACCCAATATCACTGCAGCAGAACGGATGAAGAACAAGGCAGGCTTCCTTACCAAAGCCATACTGGTGACATTTAAGGGTCCACACCCAAGAAGAGTCAATCTAGGCATCTTCGGCAGCTTCAGGGTCAACAAATACTACCCAGATCCCCTCATATGTTACAACTGCCAGAAGTATGGGCATCACAAGGACCAATGCCAGGCAAAGGTCCCAACCTGTGCTGTCTGCAGCCTTAAGCACCCCACACAGGAGTGCATTGACAAGAAGGCTGCTGGAATACCCACAGTGAAAAAGTGCTCAAATTGCAAGAAAGGGCATACTGCAATGGCCTGGGGATGCCCTGAAAGAGTGGCAAGGGTAATTGCTGCCCTCCCCAAAGACAAAAGGGACCCATCAAGAGGAAGAGCGGCCCCCAAACCTCTACCCAGGAGGAGATTCTACACTCAGGAGGAGTTAAGAAGGCACTCCAACTCCAGAACCAACACCAGATCAGTCTCAAAACCCAGAGCCAGATCTACCTCCAGGGTTCCAACTAAAGGACCAAAGCCACTACCCAGGACCATCTTCATTAAGACCACGGTCCTAAAGGATAAATTGACCGAACTAGTCACACAGGCCGTGACTGGAAAAATCAATGCTGAAACAATAGCAACCAGCATTGAACAAGTCCTAAAAGACTTGCTCTCCAGGAATAAGTCCTCCCAATCCCCTTCTCTTGCTATCCAGGAGATCACTTCTCACTCCTCATCAACCATACCTACCATTCCATCACCTCAATCACCCGTACCTTCCACATCCTCTACTTCAGTCCCCGCACCTATCATACCACTCACCCCATCCACCATCCCATCATCCACACTCACCCCATCCACCTCATCCACTTCATCCTCCGAGGTCAAGGCAATTGCCTTTGCACCTAGGGACCCTAGACAGTACTCTTCAACCTACACCATGGAGTAAGAGTTCTAAACTGGAATTCAGCCGGTGTTAGATCAAAGATCTCCTCCCTAATTGCAGTATGCAAAACTGAGAATGTAGATGTCATCCTGCTACAAGAAACCAATCTTCCAGCAGGAAAGAAACTTAAAATCCCAGGCTACAATGCCTACATCGCACCACAGATAGGCACAGACAGAGGCCTAGCTACATTAGTTAAAACTAGCATACCAACAACAAGGTTACACAACCCTATTCCCTGTGGCACCAACATAGAGACACTAGCAGTAACAATAACATTACTGAATCAAAAAATAGACATATACAACATATACAGAAAATTACATAGGGAGGATACAGGAGAGTTACAACTAACTCAACTCTTTGCTCACACAGAAAGAACACCAACAATTATCTGCGGGGATTTTAATGCACATCACCCCATACTATCATCCCCATCAAGGACAAACCCCTCAGGGGAACACATAGCTTTCGCCCTGGATGAATTTGAGGGAGTCTCCCTCCTAAACACAGGGCAACCTACACACATAAGAGGTGGAAGACTGGATCTGACTTTTGCCACAACAGCCATTAGACACCTAACCAAGTGGCAAGTACACTCAACCCTGATAAGTGATCACTTTGCCACAGTGACAGAATTGGACTTACAACAACTACCTCCAATCCCACCACCCCCACCAAGATGGAACCAGGACCTAGCAGACTGGGTCTGCTTTCAAACAACCATAGAGGAATGGGCAATCAGCTACGCTCCTCCAGAGGACATAGATCAACTAGAAAAAGACCTAGTTGAGGCCTTTCACAATGCAGCCAACAGAGCTATGCCACTAAAAACAACACAAGGTAGTTACACCTACAAAGACTCCTGGTACTACTGCCCAGAAGTCAGAAGACTAAAAACCAGACTAAACAGAGTCACAAAAATATACAGAAGAAGATCCACAGTAGAAAACAGAGAGCTACTACAAACAGTCAAAACTGAAACAAATGAAAGAATCCATGAAATCAGAATTGAAAAATGGATGGAATGGTGTTCAAGCCTGTCAGGATACACCAATCTAACTCAGCTCTGGAAATGGCTAGGCAGAGTAGCCGGAAAAAAGAGAAAGACACCAATTGCCACACACCCACACCCACATGAGGAGGCTGAAAGATTTGCAACATCCTTTGCAAACAGAACACTGTCAATCAATCTCTCCCCCGAAACCAGAATGCAACAAGAGAAACTGGCACCATCAAGATGGGAAGAGATCAACACAGCCTGCCTTCAGCAGGATGACACAGACACCCTATACACAGTTGAGGAGCTAAGAGCAGTACAAAAGACAGGGAAAGACACTGCACCTGGAGCTGACAAAATCACCTACACAATGATCAAACACATGGGTCCAGCAGGAGAAACTGCATTCCTAAGATTACTAAACAAAACACACCTAGAGCACATAAGGCCTCAAACCTGGAGACAACAAGATACCCAACCAATCCCCAAGCCAAAGGATCCAACAAATCCTAGGCCAATAGCCTTGGTATCCTGTATAGAAAAAAACAGGAGAAAAAATGGTCTTAAACAGATTAAAGTACAAAATTGGCCCCCTAAACAAGCAGCTATATGCATATCAGGAGGGAATTGGAACCTCTGAATGCATCACAGATGTATTAAGCTGCATAAATCAGAACAAGGCAACAATAGTCTTCATAGACTTTGAAAAAGCCTTCGAGCTTGCAAGCCCAGTTGCAGTGCTGCAATCAGTAGCTAAAAAAGGAGTCAAAGGACACCTACTAGCATGGACTAAAAACTACATGCTAGGAAGGCAAGCCAGAGTCAAATTTCAAGGAGTGATATCCACATATCATGAATTGGAAAATGGTACGCCGCAAGGAGGAATTCTAAGCCCCCTCCTTTTCAACATCCTCATGGAAAATATAGCCTCACTTCAGCTACCTGAAGGAGTTAATATATTTATCTATGCAGATGATGTATGTGTAATAGCTCGAGGGCCAGTCAGGACAATAAAAATGCAAAGAGCACTCAATGCCATCAGCCAAAAATCCAATGAGCTTGGACTAAAAATTAACATTGCCAAAACAAAAGCAATGACAATCAAAGCCCCAAACCCCGTACAACCACTCACAATAGGAATGGAACCCCTAGAATGGGTGGACCGATACACATACCTCGGGGTAAAAATAGACAAACAGCTCACTTTCAAGCAAGAGATAAAATATCTCAAGGAAAGAACAAATGCCAGAAATGAAGCTATGAGATATATGTGCAGGCTCAAGGATGGAGCAAATGAACACGTCCAAAAGAAATACTATCTAGCCTGTTCCAGATCACTAGTAGACTATGCCGCCCCAACACTCCTAGGACTAACAGATCTACAAACAAGCACAATTGAAGTGATTCAAAACAATGCCATGAGGCTCATGTTGGGTGCCCCAATGTGGACAAGACTTTGCAACCTAAGGTTGGAAACCGGACTACCAACCCTCGAAGACAGAATTGCACTAAGAAATGCAAGCATAGTTGCAAAGATGTTCCTGTCAGACAGAGACTCAATCACCAAAAGACGAGTAAGAGAGGAACTATCCAAACATCCTGAAGTACAAACCCCAGATTCTTATGGCAAAGACCATAGCGATAACATCAAAAGACTTGGCCTTACAGAAACAATCCTACAATTAAAACCTGACACAGCACAAAGTACTATACACATTCCACCATGGAAAAAACAAGTTGCTAAATTCAACTACACCAAACTCCCAAGGGCAAAAGAAAACTGCACAATAGAAGAACTCAGAAACGCAGCAGAAGCAGCTATAACCTCAGTAGAAACAACAGGGGCACAGATCTACTATACTGATGGTACAGTAGATCCTGGAACCCAAACAGCAGGAGCGGCAGTTCACTCCTGCAAGTTCACAGCTTGCTGGAGAACATCCAACAATGTCTCCACCCTGCAGACAGAGCTTGTCGCAATACAGCAAGCATTAAAATACTCTATTGAAAATGAGGAAGGACCAGTAGTCATCCATACTGACTCACGATCCTCAGTGCAGGTCCTACAGCAGGACAAAAACAAAGAAAACAAATCCCTGATAGCGGACATTAAAATCCTCTTACATCAACATAATGAAAGAAACAGACTAGTAACTATAAACTGGATCCCCAGTCACATCGGGATACCAGGGAATGAAAAGGCTGATGAGCTAGCCAAAAGCACCAAACACATTCACAATGTACAGGTGCACATACAGCCTGCACTGCAACAAATCAAAAGCAAAATAAAGACACAGCTCAAGAACAACCTAATCAAGGAACTACATATGAGGATAGAGAATGGCTCTCCCTCTGCAACATGGTACAAATGGGCATCGGAACTAGAACCCCCTCCCATAGACAGATACACCCCAAGAAAACTGGCAGTATGTATACACAGACTCCGGCTGGGTTACAAAGCAAACTTGGAACTCCTAGATGACATCCAGACAAGGTGTGAACACTGCACTACCTACTAGAATGCAGAGAAACAGCACAGCTACGAGGTGATCTACTTGTAGACATCAACACACCACATGCCATGAAAGAGGCAGCCACACTGGCAAAAGCAATTGTCGAAAGCATAGACACACATGCACAGTTGCTTTCAACACTACCTCCACCAAGGTAAGACCTCCTCATTCCATGCACCATCTCATCCCCTCATTGTAAGGCTCTATTCACATCACCCCCTTTCACTTCTCAACTAATCTACCACTTAAAATCTCTCTGCAGGGACCCTAGGGAGTAAAGGGTTGGACAACCCCACCTGCACAATTTTTATCTAATCTTCAAAAGCCTTACACCCCCACTTTTCAAACTACCACTATCCGAGAAATGATGGCCCTCTACCACTACCACCATCATCCTTACCCTATCCACATCTTTTTCTACTACTAAAAACCTTTCAAATTTCCATTAATGCAACTACCTTATAAATTTTTACAGATCACCTACGGGCCAACCAAGGGAAAGGCCCGTGCCAACAACAAGTGTTGGCTTTAATACCCCAACAACAACAGTGACTAAATTATTCTTACGAAAATACAGTAGTACATTACGTCCATTTTTAAACGGTAGAGTTAATGATGCTCTTCCTGATAATATTGATCACTCGAAAAGTCTAGTACCAATGCCCTTCATAATCAGGGTTGCCAATTAACTTGACATCCAAACCGCGGTGCAAATCCTGAAATGTAGCGGCAGTTGCTTCAATTTAATTTTATATGGATAAAATTTCATGTAAAAAGCGACTCTGATGTTTTAACAAAAGATATTAATTGTAAAGCTAAACACCAATTGCGTCTATTTATTATTATTATTATTATTATTATTATTATTATTATTATTATTATTATTATTACTTGCTAGTTGGAAAAGCAGGATGCTATAAACCCAGGTGCTCCAACAACAGAGAAAATAGCCCAGTGAGGAAAGGAAACACGGAAAAATAATAACATTTTAAGAAGAGTAACAGTATTAAATCAAACATCTATATAAACTATAAAAACTTGAACAAAACAAGAGGAAGAGAAATTAGATAGAATAGTGTGTCCGAGTGTACCCTCAAGCAAGAGAACTTGATATTATTAGAGCAGTAAAGTGTCAAAGTAATTAGCAACTTCATTATTTCAAGTAGTTTATTTTATTCTCTCTCTCTCTCTCTCTCTCTCTCTCTCTCTCTCTCTCTCTCTCTCTCTCTCTCTCTCTCTCTCTCTCTCTCTCTCGTTTATCATCATCCTTCTCCCAGACCTCTCACCATTCTTTCTTTCCTCTTCGGTCACATTCATAAAAAAAGAAAAAAAATATATGATTTTAGTTTTTTATTTGATTTTGTTCGCAAATTATTTTTTCTCAATATCTGTAACGTTTTGGTTTTAAATTAATAATAATAATAATAATAATAATAGTGATGAAATTTATTTGCAATTGTAGACTTTGCCAGAGTTGCATCCTAGCGCCGATTTCAATCTTCTCTTCCTCCTCTACTTGGAATCAGTTTTTCTAAACGTATGCGAGCGCTGATTGGCCTCCTAGGTCCCAGTGCTTTGTGCCACTCTAATTTAAATTCATTCATAGATGTCTTTCGATCCTGTTGGCTTCTCACCTCTGTGTGTGTGTGAGAGAGAGAGAGAGAAAGAGAGAGAGAGAGAGAGAGAGAGAGAGAGAGAGAGAGAGAGAGAGAGAGAGAGAGAGAGAGAGAGAGAGAGAAACATAGGTTTTCCATTAAACATTATTCTAGAGTTTTTACAGAGGTATTTATGTTAGTGGTTCGGCCTTTGATTTCATTTTTGAATAAGGTTTGATAAAATTTCATTCAACACACACTCACACACACATATATATATATATATATATATATATATATATATATATATATATATATATATATATATATATATATATATATATATATATATATATATATATATATATATATATATATATATATATATATATATATATATATACACATATATATATTCTTTTTGAGGGAAGATCCCTTAACGTTGTGAAATAGTTTGTGTATCGCCATGACCAGCAAAACTGTACTATAAAACATATTAATTCTGTTACATCCTTTAAATTCGTTGGCTCAAAAATACTAAAGTTATTACAGACATTGATTACAGTCAGTGACTGTATGTAAGATACAGCAGCTGTCTTTGGAAGAACCAACCACCTTGTTTGCTTGTTTGCTAAGGTCTTTCAGTTCTTCAATTCTACGATTTATTATGATTTTAAATTTTGCCTTTATCCAATTTCAAGTTTGTCATATTAATTTACATAAATTTAGTATTAATTTATGCCAATTACTTTATTAAATATGTCACTGGCCATGATATAATTTCGTTTTGAAAATACCCTTTGAAATTAAAATTGAGTTGAAGACTCCAGCCAATAGGGAGACAGCTTCTAAGCATCTTAGCCAAAGAATGAATGTTTAAGCCAATGAGAGACTGTCTTACAAAGGGGTTCTGTTGGAGGCCTCTGATTGGCTGAGGGAATATACAATGGTTTTCAGAGCATTTCCCTACGAGCCCTGAAGGAGTGAAGATCAAAGGTCAGTTGAGTGGTAGATTTAGAAATTGATTTTGAATTTATATATATATATATATTATATATATATATATATATATATATATATATATATATATATATATATATATATATATATTTATATATATATATATATATATATATATATATATATATATATATATATATATATATATATATATATATATATATTATATATATATATATATATATATATATATATATATATATATATATATATATATATATATATATATATATATATATATATATATATATTAATTGGTAGGATTTTACAGTTCTGAAATCTATAGGAAAAATAGACATTTTATATGTTAATATAAAACGTTGGTTTGATTAAAATGTAATAAATAGGATGAAAATTGGCCAGACACCAGACATAATTAAAGACATGTCTGAAACCTTTGGTTGGTTGTGGACTAGAAATGGCTATATATATATATATATATATATATATATATATATATATATATATATATATATATATATATATATATATGATTAACTTTTTCTAGTCCAGTGTAGGACAAAGGCATCAGGCATATTTTTATTCATGTCTCGGGTCTGGCCATTTTTCATCACCACGTTGGCCACTGCGGATTGGTGATAGATTTTTGTCTTTGCTCAGAGCAAACCAACCTAGTATAGGTGCCCCTGACTAGTACAGCTTTGCTGCTCATGGCGATACGCAAACCCTTTCACCTTTTAAGGTTTCTCAGAAAGGATTGCTTCAATTATATGTCTGTGTAAAGTCATTGAAACATCGTAACCTATTTCATGAGGTCATAAACACGATAATATGTACATTTAATTTCCGTTTCATATATATATATATATATATATATATATATATATATATATATATATATATATATATATATATATATATATATATATATATATATATATATATATATATATATATATATATATATATATATATATATATATATATATATATATATATATATATATATATATATATATATATCACCGGTAGTTGAGGGATTGAGTAACTACCTGTCATTAAGGTGTGACTGACAGGTGAGAGAGTTGATGGTTGGACCAAGTGGACCACGAAATTTAGACTTTTTTTTATCCACGAATAATGTTGGTCAGAGTTGAAGTTATTTATTTTGTTTTGCCTTTTTCAATTGTAAAATCTTTTTATGCTAATTATAATAATTAATCGGACTTAATTCATAAATACAGCGAACTGATATGTCCATATCTTATGTATTTAATTTATACATTACTGGTGTATTTTTTATTTTACTTATTTGTTCTGGTTATTAAACATATATAAATTATCATTCCTGATGTAATTAAAATTATAATAATATAATTGAAATTAATACTGATGGAATTTCTTACGAGTGTAATTTAAATTGCTTAAAATTTGCCGTAGAGAAAAGCAATAAAAATCCTGGCATAAATGTTGCCAGATATTTATCCTTTTAAAAACGGATATATTGACGTAAAGGAGTGATATTACAGTCACCAACCCGTGAAAGATAATTACAAAGTAAGGTAAAAATTACGGTCTCCTGTATTTTACTGAAATACGGCTGAGAAATATATATTTTTTAACAGAGTTTTCAATGAAAATTACATTTTAAGTGTATTGATATAATTCAAGTCATTATTAAACAGTGCTCTTATAATAATAATAATAATAATATTATTATTAGTTTGAGGTTGAATTTGAGTTTTCGTATTCGTTTGAGTTTGAGTATTAGTTTGAGTATTCGTTTGAGTTTGAGTATTCGTTTGAGTTTTCGTATTCATTTGAGTTTGAGTATTCGTTTGAGTTTGAGTATTCGTTTGAAATTGAGTTTGAGTATTCGTTTGAGTTTGAGTATTCGTTTGAGTTTGAGTATTTATTTGAGTTTGAGTTTGAGTTTGAGTATTAGTTTGAGTATTCGTTTGAGTTTGAGTTTTTGTATTTGTTTGAGTTTGAGTATTAGTTTGAATTTGAGTTTTCGTATTCGTTTAAGTTTTCATGTTCGTTTGAGTGTTAGTATTAGTTTGAGTTTGAGTTTTCATATGCGTTTGAGTTTGAGCTTTCATATTCGTTTGAGTTTGAGTTTTCGTATTCGTTTGAGTTTGAGTTTGAGTATCCATTTGCGTTTGAGTTTGAGTATTTGTATTCGTTTGAGTTTGAGTTTGAGTTTTCGTATTCGTTTGAGTTTGAGTTTGAGTTTTCGTATTCGTATTCGTATTCGTATTAGTTTGAGTTTGAGTTTGAGTTTTCGTATTCGTTTGAGTTTGAGTTTGAATTTCAGTTTGAGTTTGAGTATTCGTATTCGTTTGAGTTTGAGTTTGAGTGAGTATTAGTATTAGTATTAGTTTTCGTATTCGTTTGAGTTTGAGTTTTCGGAATCGTTTTAGTTTTAGTTTTAGTTTTAGTATTAGTATTAGTATTCGTATTCGTTTTAGTTTTAGTTTGTTAGGAAAAGCCGGATGCTAAACAGGAAAAATAGCCCAGTGAGGAAAGGAAACAAGGGAAAATAAGTATTTCAAGAACAGTAACAACATTAGAATGAATACCTCCTATAAAAACTATAAAAACTTTAACAAGAGGAAGAGAAATTAGATAGAATAGTGTGCCCGAGTGTACCCTCAAGCAAGAGAACTCTAACCCAAGACAGTGGAAGACCATGGTACTGTCATTAAGTAATTAGTTGTGAATATATTGATTAAATCATAAATGGTTTGTTATTAATTCATAGGTGTAATTTTAATTCATTAATATAATTATTCATTTGAAGGAAGTTTTGACCATCTAGGCCTATTTGTGACTTTAATACCAATCATTGGAAAAACTCAAAATCTCTGTATTACCAATTCATTGTCTTTTTTATATCGTTCGTAAAAAACATTAAATTCCTTTTTGAGAAATAACTGTTCGTTTAAAAAATATTTTCAGAGGCAATTTTGTTTTTTACAATCTCGATTTGTTCTCCCAAAATATCTTGTCTTCATTCGGAAAAAATATTTTAATATTTGTTTAAAAGACAAACTAAGTTATCGTTTTCCTCTTTTACTGAATGACTCAAAAGTGTCATTATTTGTAAATTGTATATTTTATGGACACTTTTGAGTAATTAGTCTATTTCTAATTTGTATATATTTTGAATATAAATCAAATATACGCTGGCATCACGAACTTCCGTTTGGTTGACTATGTTAACGACGTCAGTTTAGGTCGTTTATGAAGGAAAAAACCTAGTTTTTTTTCATAATTCTGTAGTTTTTTTTTTTTTTTTAATTTCAACCTGTTTCATGTGTGGCAAATGGTTTTAAATTATGGAAAAGTAAGAGGAAAACAAATTGCATAATTTGACAGTATATGGAAAAAGTGCTCTTGTAAACAAATAGGCCTACCATTATTTGAAAATCTTGAAATCTATTACCACTTCATGATAATTTTATATCGTTCGTAAAAACATTAATTTACTTTGGATAAGAAACTGTTCGTTTGAAAATGTTTTCAGAGGCAATTTTAGTTTCTTTTTTTTTTCAACTATCTCAATTTGTTCTCCTAAATCGTCTTGTCTTCATTCGGGAAGAAAAAAATTGTTAACCTTTTAAATTTCTTGATGCTAAAGAAGGGTTTTTGCAATATTATTTTTTAGCGTGTAAATAGTTTTCTCTTAGGACTCAGTGTTAAATCCCCAATGATTTGTGGTTAAATCCCCGCAGGATTCCGAGTTTGCATCTAAATGCCCCCAGAATTCGTGATTAAATCACCCAAGGGTTTGTGGTTAAATCTCTCAGAATTTTTGGCTAAATCACCCGAATGTTCGTGGTTAAATCCACCCAAAATTCGTGGATAAATCCCCCTGAATTCGAGGTTAAATTCTCACAGATATTCTTGGTTAAATTCCCCCAGAATTCGTGGTTAAATTACCCAGAATTCGATGTTAAATTCCCACACAATTCGTGGTTAAATTCCCAAAGAATTCGTGGTTAAATCCCCAAATTAGCGATTAAATACCAAGGATTTTTGGTTAAATCCCCAGAGTTTGTGGTTAAATTCTCCCAGAATTCCTGGATAAATCCCCATAATTCATAATTAAATCCCCAGAATTCGTAGATAAAACCCCCAGAATTTGTGGTTAAATCCCCATGAATTCATTGTTAAATCCTTCAGAATTCGTGGATATAATCCCCAGAAATCGTGGTTAAATCCTCCCAGAAATCGTGGTTAAATCCTCGCAGAATTCATTGGTAAATCTCCCACAATTTTTGGTTAAATCCTCCGTGATTTACGGTTAAATCCCTAGATATCATGGCTAAATCCCATAAGATCTTCCACAGGATTTGTGCTTAAATCCCCACAGGATTCGTGGTTAAATCTCCACAGGATTCATGGTTAAATCCCCACAGGATTCATGGTTAAATCCCCACAGGATTCTAGGATAAATCCTCCACAGGACTCAGGATAAATCTCTCAGGATTAAGGGGTAGGTCCCCACAGGATTCCGGGATAAATCCCCCAGGATTTTGTGGTAAATCGCTCAGGATTTGTGTTAGTTACTTAAATGGGGAGTATGTTGACTTACCTTATTTCAAAAGATCATTTGTCAAAGGAAACATTAAACTAGAGGTAAATGATGTTCTTTTGTATTCGTTAAAAATGCTGTTGGTTAAAATCGAGGTCAAAGGTTAGCGACTAACAGGGGGATTTGACTTGAGTCATTATGAGTAACTACAGACAAGTGAAACTGGCAAAATTTAGTTTTTTTTAAATCCTGTTTGTTTTTCTTCATAATTAAAAATTAATAAAACTTCATATTTAGGTTCATTTAGATGTCTTGATTTTTTAAATTGCTAAATTGAAATGGGCTAAAGAATGACACCTTATTTTTTTTTCTATTTAATTTATCACCTCCGCCAATGATGTTGGAAGGTTATGTTTTACCCCTCTTTAGTGTGTGTGTTTGTGAACAGCTTCCTGTCCACAATTTGAATCTTAGAGTAATGAAACTTGCAGGGAGTAACTGTTATGTAAAAAGCTGGAAATTGTTAAATTTTGTAAGGTCAAGCAAAATGTCCAATTCACGTAATCAGCCTTTAGTTTGGACATCGTTGTCACAGAATTTAAACTTGGTTTATATTTCAGTGTATGGAAATTCACTCCAATCAATACATAAGGTAAAAGGTCGAAATCAAGGTCGCGAAATAAGCGGCCTCGGCGGAGGTCTGCACTCTGATGAGTGCCCCTTTTGTTCTGGAATATTTACATAAACCTTTTTTTATTCTTTATTATTTCGGACATTTCCTTCTCTTTTCGTTTAGTCTAATTGTTGCTCATTTGGTTAATTCCCTTGCATTTACTGGGAATAATTAACGTAAGAGTATAATAACAAACAAAGTAAGTTTAATCATTCAGCAGAGACGGCAGTTACTGCCTCCAGAAAGGCTGAAGGGCCAGTCTGTACTGGAGCAGGAATTTAGGTCTGTAAGCTACTAAGTGACCCTAGAAGTAACTCTGAGATTTACCTTTTTATATATTAAAGATGCCCACTCTTGATATCAAGGTCATTTTAGGTCATGTGACCAATGACCTTTCAAAGAGCTATATTAAGCACCCTCTAACACCCCCGCCTTTGTTGCTCACAGTTGGGGTGAGGTTGGGGGTTGTGTTTTAAATGGCCGCTCAGAGTAGGGGTGTAAGGCTCTTAGTATTACAAAGCGTATTTTCTATATATACGAATATCCTACATTTCATATTTTCTGGTTGAATAATTTTGTCATTGAGGACAATATGGAAATAATCATGTAAACGTAACCATTTAAAATGCAACGCCATACACACTTGCTCTTAGAATCAGCTCTGTTTCATGCTTGCGATTTGACAACAACAGTTTAAAAACGATAATTTATTGAGAATTGTACGAAGTCATCTTATGTATCTAGCCTGTATTTATCAATCGAGTTTTCGTTACTTCTAATGTTATTGTAAATATTTTGAACTCAATTCTTGCTTTAGTAGAGCAGGCCGGTGTAAATCAATGAGTGTAGGAGTGATATAATTCTCTCTCTCTCTCTCTCTTCTCTCTCTCTCTCTCTCTCTCTCTCTCTCTCTCTCTCTCTCTCAATAAGAAATATTTTTCGTGTTATGACTTCGATAGACAGTAAGGAAGACAACGAACATTTTACTAATGAAGAAATTCATGATAATGAATATTTAATAAAAAATGGTGAAATTAGTATATATTGAAAAATCTAACGAAAAGTTTGAATGAACTGAGATCTTCGCCTGACATTTAAGCAAAAAAAACTACATTTTTAATGGCTGCTAAAGATGCTGAAGAGTCTCCCGTGGCATAAAAGGAGTTGTACCTTTTTGCACCAAACTGCAAAGAGTGGTTGCAAGTTTTGATGTGCAGTCAGACTCTTTATTGCTTCCAGACCTCATTGTTGTTATGGGTTTTGACCAAATTCGTTTATACAAGTACTTACAAGGTAATCTCTCTCTCTCTCTCTCTCTCTCGTCTCTCTCTCTCTCTCTCTCTCTCTCTCTCTCGTTTTAAATACCTGTTCGCTAAATGTTTAAGGCTGTTACACAATCTAGTCTCCATCTCTTTTCTGACTATAAATTAATCTCTCTCTCTCTCTCTCTCTCTTCTCTCTCTCTCTCTCTCTCTCTCTCTCTCTCTCTCTCTCTCTCTCTCTACGCCTTAAAGAGACTTGATTTACCTACAATTAGATTAATTTTGATTATTATTATTATTATTATTATTATTATTATTATTATTATTATTATTATTATTATTATTATTATTTAAGCTACAACCCTAGTTGGAAAAGCAGAATGCTATAAGCCAAAGGCTCTAACAAGGAAAATGGCCCAGTGAGGAAAGGAAATAAGGAAACCATAAGAAAAGTAATTAACTATTAGAATAAACTAAAATATTCAGCAAAACAAGAGGAAGAGAAATAAGATAGAATACTGTGCCCGAGTGTACCCTCAAGCAAGAGAACTCTAACCCAAGACAGTGCAAGGCCATGGTACAGAGGCAATGGCACTACCCAAGACTAGAGAACAATGGTTTGATTTTGGAGTGTTACTAACTGAAGTCGTATAATCATAAGACTATAATAACTAACAGTGGTTGCCATAAGTATTAATTTAAAAGCCCAAAGCTTTGCTTCATCTTAATCCCTTTGTTTCTGATGTCACTCACCCCTTAGAGGGAGACCATCTCTCACTACGACCCAAAGGAACAATGTCGTATTGTAGTCTGTCTTTAGCAGCTGTTGATTCAATTGGGAGTTTAAAGGTTTATAGACAAGGGACAGTGACATTGCCCCATCAAGCAGGACAATGCCCCTCTCTCTCTCTCTCTCTCTCTCTCTCTCTCTCTCTCTCTCTCTCTCTCTCTCTCTCTCTCTCAAACAATTCTACCACTATTTTAGTAATTAATAGTGTGGGTTTACAATGAATGAATTGTAATTAAGCGAAAATCTATCGGGTGATATGTAGAAATAATCTTGGTCGAATGTGATATTGTCAAAGGGTCAGTCTAGCAAGAAGTATATATACTTTTTACCTCCGCCGACGAAGTTGGAAGGCGGTTATGTTTTCACCCCTGTTTGTGAAGTTTCCTGGCCATAATTTTAATCGTAGAGTAATGGAACTTGCAGGGATTAACTGTTATGTTAAAAAGCTGGAATTGATATTTGTTTAATAAGAGTACTGAAGACATATTTATTTAGGAAAATCTCTGGTTGTTAAGTGTACTTACAAACGAATAGTCTCTTCCCACTTAAATACTTAACCTACTTGATTTAATGTTCTGGTGTGGTCCCACTCCACACAAAATGTTTCTGCCTGATCTAAGATCCCTAAGTTCTATTTCTCATATATCCACTTTAATAACGGTGAGTTTGAATGATAATTTTGTGCAATCAGTTACAACTTCCAAATGTATCATAAGTTGCCCTACTTATATTAAGTGGGTTATTATTAAAAAATTCTACATGTTATCAGTTTCGTACTCTATCCTAATATATATTTTTCCATTTTTCCAGACTGTTTGCATTTCATAGAGAGCGCTGGTGAATGGCTAGACAGAGTCCAAACAACAGGAAATATAGTCTAAAGATTCACAATCCAACGGTATATAAAGGTAAGAGTATATTTCAAAGCATTGTACTTTCACAATAATACCATCTTTTCCCAGAGTCTCTTTTTGAATAACACACTCAGTCAAAAACGAAATAGGTTTTTAAAACGATTTAATGTTGAGATATTAAATATTCTATATTTGTAAATCTTAATATATCAAATTGAATGATTTTTTGTTCTTTTAATGTCAGCGCCAATACTGACTGGTTGATGACGTCATATCAACAATTCTCGTGTTGTGTAGACTTAGTATTTTAGGCTCAGTATAAATCAGGTGTCAGTTGTTAAGAAATTGAAGAAATGGTTAACTTAATATCACCAGGGTTCTCTTATGTATATCATATATTTGGTATTAGGAATTCTCTCTCTCTCTCTCTCTCTCTCTCTCTCTCTCTCTCTCTCTCTCTCTCTCCTCTCTCTCTCTCTCTCTCTCTATTCGGGTAACCGAGTCAAACTTAAAAATGGTCTCTGCAAATAATTTCCTCATCGCTTCTCCACACTGACTTGTACTATATTTTCCTAATTTCTAGAATAATTCATGATTCATCCATAGAATCTGATTCATCTTGATTCAATCTATAAATTCAAAATCTGAAAATTAATGGAATTATCATCGGCGATATTAAGGGCGACCGTAACATAAATGGTCTCTTCACCGACAATCTCACAATTTTCCCCATATCTCATTTTCTTCCTCAACGCTTAATTGTAACAACTTTTACCATATTTTCTCCATTTTCTTTATATTTTATTATTCATCTTCATAATATTATTCATCTGCATTCAGTTTAATGAATTCGAAATTTGAATTAATTTTGGAGTGGTCGTCGGCGAAAAGGCCGTTACCAAAATGGTCTCTTCACCGATAATGCCCTAATTTTCCCCATATTTTATTTTCTTCCTCCACGCTTATTTTTACTATATTTTCTTAATTTTCTATATTTTTTATGATTAATATATATAATATCATTCATCTGGATGCAATTTATAAATTTACTACCAGAATATTTATAGAATTTTCTTCGGTGAAAAGGCCGTCAATCTACGATCCGTTAGTTTGAAACTCATGACGTCTTAACGTGATATTTTATTAGTTTCATTTATAACTTTAGTACATTTGCAAATCATTAATTATTTCTTATATTGATTTACATATTTGTGGATAAATTTCCGCCAATTAAGTTGGAAGGATGTTATGTTTTACACCCTGTTTGTGTTTTGTTTATTTGTGAACACCTTCCTGGCCACAATTTTAATCGTAGTGTATAGTTTTGAACGACCTTTAGAAAGTTCATTCGCTTAATTTTCCTGTGTGAGATTTTACTAATAGGAACTTTTAATTACATTAGAATAAGCAAATATTCTTGCACTAGTAATACAGTCAATTCTTTTGGTATTTAATATATAGGAAATGGAAAATTGATCTAAAATGGGCAAAGACTGTCATTTGAATTCCAACAAGGAAAATAGCCCAGTAAGGAAAGGAAATAGGAAAACCACAAGAAAAGTCATTAACAATTAAAATAAAATATTTTAACAGTAACAGTATTAGAATAAATATTTCCTATATAAACTTTAAAAACTTCAACAAAACAAGAGGAAGAGAAATAAGATAGAATAGTGTGCCCTCAAGCAAGAGAACTCTAACCCAAGACAGTGGAAGGCCATGGTACAGAGGCTATGGCACTACCCCCAGACTAGAGAACAATGGTTTGATATTGGAGTGTTACTAATTGAAGTCGTATAATCATAAAACTATAATCACCAACAGTGGTTGCTATAAGTGTTAATTTAAAAGTCCAATCCCTTTGTTTCTTATGTCACTCACCCCTTATAGGCCTATAGGGAGACCATTTCTGACTACGACCCAAAGGAACAATGTCGTATTGTAGTAGTCTGTCTTTAGCAGCTGTTGATTCAATTGGGCATTTAAAGGTTCATAGACAAGGGATATTGACATTGCCCTAGCAAGCAGGACAATGCCCTAGAGACTGATCATGTATACATATGATCAGCGCCCAAGCCCCCTCGCCAAGTTAAGACCAAGGAGGGTCAGGCAATGGCTGCTGATGTCTCAGCAGGTAGATCTATCTATCTATATCTATCTATCTATATATATATATATATATATATATATATATATATATATATATATATATATATATATATATATATGTATATATGTATATATAAGTATGTATGTATGTATGTATATATGTATGTTTAAATATGTATATATATATATATATATATATATATATATATATATATATATATATATATATATTTATATATATATGTATATGTATATATGTGTATATGTATATATATATATATATATATATATATATATATATATATATATATATATATATATATATATATATATATACACACAGTATATGTATAGTGTTAAATAGGCTGACATAAGTCTCTCCTCATAGTTTATATAAGACATCCAATTTCAACGTTGTTTCTGATCTGTGAATACTTTATCCGCATTATTCATTAC
>NC_090767.1:9855741-9860741 GCF_036898095.1 Palaemon carinicauda
TGATAAAATGACAGTGGATGTCTTGTAGAGAGTAGGGTTCCCCTGCTGTATATAGGTAGAAAAGCAGCCCTTAAAGTAAAGTAAATTAAAGTGAAGTATTTCAGATCAGTTCGATAAACGATGAAAATTTACAATAGTATCCTGTTCTAATTGATAACGTTTCTATCAAAATATTATCAAAGAAAACTACAAAGATTTTAGTAAGGTATACTTATATATTTAGAGAGAGAGAGAGAGAGAGAGAGAGAGAGAGAGAGAGAGAGAGAGAGAGAGAGAGAGAGAGAGAGAGAGAGAATATAAAAGTAAGTGAAACAGTAAGCTCTGACAAACCTATAATCGAAGCTGTTAGTTGGAATTGGTAGACTAAGTTTTTTAAGACGAAAAAAATATATATTTCACTAAACCAAATTAGATAAACACTGTATTGAAATAATGAGTATGGGTATCATAACAATTTCTTTAATATTATTTCCCCTTCAAAATAAGCATGGGAAGGAAGAGAAGACGATGGATTCACGAACTAAGCAAGTTTGCGGGAGTGGACTGGCATAAAAAGACCATAAACAAACCCAAGTGGAGGAACATTTCCGAGGTCTTTGTTCTGCTGTGGACTAGTAAAGGCTGATGATATATATATATTATATATATACGTATATATATATATTATATATATACGTATATATATATATATATATATATATATATATATATATATATATATATATATATATATATATATATACAATATATATATATATATATATATATATATATACAATATATATATATATATATATATATATATATATATATATATACAATATATACATATATATACGCATATATATATATATATATATATACATTTATATATATAGATAATATATATATATATATATATAATATATATATATATATATATATATATATATATATAATATATACACATACATATACGCATATATATATATACACATTTATATATACATATATATATATATATATATATATATATATATATATATATATAAAACATTCATATATATATATATATATATATATATATATATATATATATATATATATATATATATATATATAGGGTGTGTGTGGTTGTGTGTGCGTGTGTGTTTATCAAAGACCTTTTAAGAAATTATAGTGAAGAGGGCCAGTGACTGAAATATCGTCATGATTATGTCTGATGTTAGATTATAGTTACAAGAAACACACACATATGTACATATATGCATATATATATATATATATATATATATATATATATATATATATATATATATATATATACAGTATATATATATATATATATGTATATATATATATATATATATATATATATATATATATATATATATATATATGTATATATATATATATATATATATATATATATATATATATATATATATATATATAATCAGTGTATCACAGCCACGAAAAGTTAAGGGAAATGACTTGATTAGAGCTTTTATTTTCGTCTTATTAGCGACAAGAATGTATATATCAGTAACACTCGTGATTTTAATCAATGTAAATATCAACCAAAATGGAATTCAATATCAAATTCTTCCTTTGGGAATGTATATCCACAGGACATGCATTTATGATGAGTGCTTCTGGCTAGGCAAAGATTCGAACCTATGCCTCTTAGTTGAAACCATAACAGCAAGAACACTACAAATCTTGCTATTAAGTGCCATTTTCATTATAAGATGTTTATTTTATGCTTAAATAGTAAAGACAGTGAGTGTTACTTGTGTTAACCTCCATCTCATAAAGGTTGACTATTGCAAATTTACTGGCAGAAGGCCAACAAGGTGCCATAAAAACACATGATCTACAAATCCCAGGTGCCAGCGCATCAAGGGAGCACATAATCACATTAAAGTCTTTGGCAGCTTCCCAAAATTCAGGCACCTACGTATCCTTGAGGTCCTCATAAGGCAGGAGAACCCAAAACTCAAATACTACACAGGAAATATTCCTCCTGCCATCTGCTGTTAAGAGTCCACCCCTCAAACTACACAATCCAAACAGATTACGACAAACTCGACCAAGGCAGTCATGAAGTTAGCAGTAACCACACTATCATTGGGCCTCTGAAACGGTTCTTAGTGTCATATTCACAGAGCAAATACTGACGTCCAAGAAATTAGCTACGATACCAAAGATACAAACTCGAACCATCTGAAAATGTTGACATCACACCTAATTTGGAACAACTAACAAAGAAAATTAGTCTTGTCCTTCACATAATAAAAGCAAAAGACCTCCACCTCTGAATTAAAATGGCCGATGTGGTAAGGTCCCTGACTGGTGAACGCCAGACTGGCTCAAACTTTTTAGTTCCTTTGGTCACTGCCACCTCGCCATCCTTGTGAGCTAAGGATGTGGTGTTTTGGGAGCATGTAGGTGTATGTGCTGAGTCATCAGCAGCCACTGCCTGGCCCTCCTTGGTCCTAGACTCCTAGCTTGGGTGGAGAGAGGACTTGGCGCTGATCATATATATATATACATATATATGGTCAGTCTCTAGGGCATTATCCTGCTCTATAGGGCACGGTCACTATCCCTTGCTTGTGTCATTCATGAGCAGCCATTAAACCCTACAAACCTTTAAAGAAACCAGTTAATACTTTCGGTGGCAAACTGAGAATCCAACAGCATAAAGGCGATTATATTAACTGAATAAAAACCCTACCCTTTTCCAGGAGGAAATTATAAAACTTGGACTTAATAATAATAATAATAATAATAATAATAATAATAATAATAATAATAATAATAATAATAATAATAAAATAATAATAATAATAATAATAATGTCAAAAAACCAAAAGCAACCAACAAAATGACGGAGATTGAGTTGCTGCTTGATTCGATCCAGCATTCCAGAAAGTAAAGTCACCCTCCAGACAACTGATACCATTCCCCAAAGCTTCTTGGTGAAGCTCTCCCCAAACGCAGATAATACACGACCAGTATTGTCACCCAGAAAAAAAAAGAAAAAAAAAGAAAAAAAAATTAGCCAAGAAACGTAAAACCTAAGGGAGCATTACCATCTGTCAAGCTGATAAGACCGTTGTTTTCGTCTTCATCTCCCTACCTGACTGCCAAACCAATCTTGATGCAATTCTTTCCCATAAAAGCAAGTTTAAGCTTCTCACCCCTAACCCTAGAGACTACACGAGGAGGAATGATGATAAAAGCATCGAAGCTGGGAACACTGCAAGCAACACGATCCATCTGCTTCTCATCACTACCAACCACGGTCTTGGTTACCTCTGTGGTAACGTTAAGACTCGTAAAGATGGAAACCCAGTTTTACCTCCTTTCTATCCAACTGGACGACGGGAACCAATGGGTTCTTTTGGGGTGGATACCTTCTTCCCTTCCGTCACCTCCTTCTTTTTCATTTGACCTATAGAGGCTGAGGTGCCTCTTAAAACAAGGGAAAAAAATAAAGCTGAATTGATAATAAACAAAAGTGGGTGATTATCCTTATCCAACATCCCAAACCACCAACAATTAAAGGTCGCAGATTATCCCATATCCTAAATCACCTACTACAAACCTAATCATAATCTAAACAAACACCTACGGGCTGCAAGTGTGCAAGAGCCCGTGCAAGGCCGTAAGGGCCAGGAAATCTGCAACAACAAATCAGCCAGTGCCCCGCCCTTACCTATCAGGGTATCAGCTCACCAGAAGAATCAACATGTTCCTTACCCCTCTCATACTGGATAATCATAGTATGCAGTCATTTGCCGATTTCTTTACCAGCATACGAGACTCTTAGAAATACGGGGACATTACATCCATGGTCGTAGAATACTCTCAACGTGACCATAGCGCTTATGATGAGTTGTGTTTACAAGGACCATCATACATACCCACTTAGTGTTCCATACATTTCTCGAGATTTGTACCAAACAGGCCCCTTTCACCTCGCACCGGAGGCAATCATAAAACCAGAAGGAAAGTATCACTATGGGGTCCCTATTTGGAGTTCCTTTTGCAAACTTTTATATAGGCATTGTTGAAGAGCAGCTTCTATTAAGGATTAACAAAGCAGATATTTACGTTAGGTACTGAATGTTGATAATACCTTTAGGGTTGTGGTGTCCTATTGGAAATATCCCTCTCTGGTAATTGCCACACTGGGGTTCGAGTCCTACTCAAACTTCTTAGTTCCTTTGGCCGCTGCAACCTCACCATCCTTGTGCGCTAAGGATGGGGGCGGTTTGGGAGAGTCAACAGGTCTATCTGCTGAGTCAACAACAGTCATTGCCTGTCCCTCCCTGGCCATAGCTTGGGTGGAGAGGGGGCCTGGGTACTGATCAAATGTATATATGTACACAGTCTCCAGGATATTGTCCTGCTTGCTCGGGCTATGTCACTGTCCCTTCACTCTGCCATTCACGAGTGGCATTTAAACCTCTTAAATCCTCAACCCTTGAAGACGTCAAGTAACTCCTATGTTTAAGTGGTGCAAGTCTCTACGGTTTACTTCCAAAAGAAGGCTACATGGATGCCTTTCCTTCATCAGTGACTTTGTAAGAATCCTTAACCCCATATTTAATCTCAGTCTTTGCTTTAAGGGCGAGAGCGAGTACCCAGCCAGGTAACTGTATAAAGCGACAGCTGTAAAGGCTTACATCAAGGTGGCCTAATAGCATTGCTCACCGTAGAAGGCCACCCGTGACGATAATAATTGAATGATTTTGTATAAACTAAAACAATCAATGGATGTTGACGTCTCCTTCACAGAGACTGTATATCCTGACTGAAATTTCCCTTAAAACTATCATGATTCATAATGACAGAGCAATGAAACAAGGTAAATGTTTGATCCTCTCTCTCTCTCTCTCTCTCTCTCTCTCTCTCTCTCTCTCTCTCTCTCTCTAGATCATATTCCAGAAGTTGTATACCAAACTTTCATCTAGGCTCCCCAAGGCACTAGAAGTAAAGGAGGATCCAGG
>NC_090767.1:9863241-9868241 GCF_036898095.1 Palaemon carinicauda
GTAGGCCTAGTTTTACGTATCAAATCCATTCACTTTATCCTAATCGCCCAATCGACGCATTTGGTGTTCGATTGCCTGTAATTCCAATTTCGACGCTGCATAAGTAGTTATCATTGTAAAGCTTTTACGATCAGTAACAACATTAAAATTAAATATTTCCTATATAAACTATCAAAACTTAAAAAAGGAAGAGAACAGTGTGTCCGAGTGTACCCTCAAGCAAGAGAACTCCTAATCCAAGACAGTGTAAGACCATTTGTATAGAGGCTATGGCACTACCCAAGACTAGAGAACAATGGTTTGATTTTCGAGTGTCCTTCTCTTAGAAGAGCCCATTACTATGGTTATGGAATCTCTTCTGCATCTCAGACAGTGGAATACCATGATACAGAGGCTAAGGCACAACCCAAGACTAGAGAACAATGGTTTGATTTTCGAGTGTCCTCCTAGAAGAGCCGCTTGCTATGGTTAGGGAATCTCTTCTGTCCCAGTGGATCAATCAATGTTTACATCCTTTTAATTCTAAAGGATTTTGTTTAAATTTCTCATTTATTATTCTTTGATGTATTGACTAACTTCATAAACATACATCCGTGTATGATTTAGCATCCATTTATGCCACCTCCAAGTCATGTAACATTGTGTTACTAATTTCTTCGTTTTTCGCAAGATTACTGAGACTCTCTCTCTCTCTCTCTCTCTCTCTCTCTCTCTCTCTCTTCTCTCTCTCATCTCTCTCTCTCTCTCTCTCTGAATTTAAAACTTTTAGTTTTATATTGCAATCTCCATTTACAGTTGTTTTCACTCTCTCTCTCTCGTCTCTCTCTCTCTCTCCCTCTCTCTCTCTCTCTCTCCTTCTCTCTCTCTCTCTCTCTCTCTCTCTTCTCGAACCAGGTACACATATGAGACGTGAGTGAATGGAATTCCATCCCGCCCGGTGAGGCTACGACGACCAGGTATGAAGGCTGCGCCTTTGATCGGATAATGATTCCGTTGTACCCTTGGGCGGGGCGGGGGGGTGGGCAGGGGGGACCGATACACATAGAGAGCGTTATGAAAAGCAGAGCTAAGTCTCTGTCGTTACTCTTTTGACAATTATTATACCTTAATAACATCCAATTATCAGAATGATCATATAGATTATAAATGCAATAGTATCCCTTTTCATTTATATGACTTTCAAAAAATCTCATCTAAGCTGTTTGTATTTTGCAAGTTGGATATAATGGAGATTTTGAAATGCTGCTTCAACCAGACTATATTGAACTACCTGGGAAACCTTATGTACTCCAGAGAGACTACATTACCTGTAACTCTCTCTTTATATATATATATATATATATATATATATATATAATATATATATATAGTATATATATATATATATAATATATATATATATATATATATATATATGTAAATATCACCCACGAATGGCATTTAATACCGAATTCTATCTTGGGAATACATATCCACTTGGAATTCATTTTATGGTAACAGCTTCTGGACGGGTGGGGATTCGAACCACCACCTGTACGGCTGGAAACCATGCTGGCAGGGACCCTACCGACTAAGCTATCAAGAGAGACTAAAAGGTTATGACAAGTCCCCCTACATATTCCTATCGAATTCAGGAATATGTAGGGGGCCTTGAATTTATAAATTAAAATAAAAACCTAATTTTATAGACTATGGAACTCCCAGCTGCTGACATAATTTACCTCCGCCAACGATGATGGAAGGTTATGTTTTACCACCTCTGTGTGTGTGTAATTTGTTTGTGTGTGTTTGTTTGTGAACAACATTCTGGACACAATTTTAATCGTAGGGTAATGAAACTTGCAGGGATTAACTGTTATGTAAATAACTGGAAATGATTAAATTTTGGAAGGTCAAGGCCAAAGGTCAAGGTCATGGCCATGGTCACGTAATCAGCATAAGTTTGACATCGTTGTCACAGAGACTTCAAACTTGGTTCATATTTAAGTGTATGAAAATCCACGCAAAATTATATATGTTAAGGTTAAACGTCAAGGTCAAAGTCTAGCAAAAGGTCGAGAAATAAGCTGCCGGGGGAAGGTCTGCGCTCTATTGAGTACCCCTCTAGTTACGTTTGCTTTACTCTGAGATAAGAATATTGCAAAGTTGTTATTGACAACGTTGAAAGGACACCGAAATCAAACAGTTCTGACCTAAGCACAGCTTCAGCGGGAGAGGCTACCTATGAAAGTATCAAGTTTACTAACAAATATTTAAATAACTGAAATAAGAGAGAGAGAGAGAGAGAGAGAGAGAGAGAGAGAGAGAGAGAGAGAGAGAGAGAGAGAGAGAGAGAGAGAGAGAGACTTTTCAGTCCATCCGCGGAGACTCCATTTGCTCTTGGGTGGAACGATTTAGTTTAAACATTTAAGAGTGTTTTTTATGATGTTGTCTAACTCATTCTTGAACTTGTTAACCGTGTTATTGTTTACTACATCCACTGGAAGTTTATTCAATGTAGTTGTTATTTTATAAGGAAAGAAATAGCCACATTGAGCGGAGTTGTATCTTTTCAATTCCAGTTTGAATCCGTTACTTCAGGACTGATTTGTGCTAAGCGTGAAGAGATTGCTGTAGTCTACATTTAGAGAGAGAGAGAGAGAGAGAGAGAGAGAGAGAGAGAGAGGAGAGAGAGAGAGAGAGAGAGAGAGAGAGTTTGGAATAACTAGTGGGCGTGGCTGATAATGCCAGCTGCCTAAACTAGGTTGTAGACACCAAGGAAAGGATTTTGAACGCAAATCTTTGCGAATGCTGAATTTCTTAGGGCTACCATTTAGTGAGATTATGGAAACAATATTTAAACCAAATAATTGTGTATAGCTTACTTATCAGGGACAGTATGTATACGCTAAATACATTAGAATGTATACGATAAACTGATGTTGTAGGTTCTATAAAGACACAAGGTTTCCCTTTGGGATAGGATTAGGAAAACAGCCCTTCAAGGGAGTAAAGTGAATTAGTCATTTCTATGTACTCGTATTAATACCTCTGCCAACGAAGTTGGGAGGAGGTTATGTTTTTTGCCTCTGTTTGTCTGTTTGTTTGTGAACAACTTCCGGGTCAAAATTTTACTCATAGAGTAGTGAAACTTTCAGGGATTAATTGTCGAGACGTGGAAGTGATTCAATTTTGAAACTCGTAAGTCAAAGGTCAAGGTCAAACTCGAGTAAAAGGTCGAGAGATAAGCTGCCATGGCGGAGGTCTGCGCTCTACTAAGAGCCTCCTAGTTATTATTATAGTTATTATTATTATTATTAGCCAAGCTACAACCCTAGTAAGAAAAGCAGGATGCTATAAGCCCAAGGGCTCCAATAGGGAAAAATAGCCCAGTGAGGAAGGAAAACGAGGAAATAAACTACAAGAGAAGTGATAGATAATTAAAATAAAACCTTTGAATAACAATAATAACATTAAAGATCTTTCATATATAAACTGTAAAAACTTCAAAAAAAAAAATGTGAGTGAAAAGGTTTAATTTTGGTCTATTCATAAAATATTGAAGTATTTTGAAGTATTTATTTTATATGTGTATGTTGAAGGAACTCACTGACTGTATTCGCATATCAACAAAAGAATTATTTTGTACGTATGTATGTATGTATGTATGTATGTATGTATGTATGTATGTATGCATGTATACTCTACGTCAAAATAACTCGTACACCAATCACATCAAATTCACGGTTCCTTCTTACGCCTTTGAAGGGCAAAATAGACCAAAACTAGAGGGGTACTCAGTAGATCGCAGACCTCTGCCGAGGCAGCTTATTTCTCGACCTTTTGCTCGACCTTGACCTTTGACCTTTGACCAAGACATGTATTAATTGGCGTGGAATTTCGTGCACTCAAATATGAACCAAGTTGGAAGTCTCTGTGATAATGATGTCCAAACTTATGGCTGATTACGCAAATTGGACATTTTGCTTGACTGTGGCCTTGACCTTTGACCTTGACCTTCCAAAATTTACTCATTTGCAGCTTTTTACATAACAGTTAACCCCTGCAAGTTTCATTAGTCTATGATTGAAATTGTGGCCAGGAAGCTGTTCACACAAAAAAAAAAAAAAAAAAAAAAACAGGGGAGAAAACATAACCTCCTTCCAACTTCGTTGGCGGAGGTAATTAAACCGTCTTTTACGACACTTCGTCGCCACCAACAGTTTTCACAATCTTAAAAAACGTGAGAAAAGCGTCAATTTTTTTACCAAAATCAAATCGGAATATGTAACTGGAACTCAGTACCGTCATTTTTAAATTGAATATCGACTTGATTTTACGAAAATACGGCCTTCTAATTTCATCACTGGCTTTAAAAAAGGATTATAGGCCTAGAACAAGGCACTGATAGGCTAATGTCTCAGTTTCTTTCTTTACCAACAACGACGATTAAAAACTAGACTGTGATGCTCTCAAAAACAGAAAATGATTGTCGATCAAACTCACAGATTTAGATTTTATCACGCGTTAAAAAAAAAAAAAAAAAAAAAAAAAAAAACTATTTTGTCAAACGTCAAAAGATAAAAAATTCTTCGCAAATTCAAGTCTTGTAAGAAAATCGCTGCTTATTCAAATTCTTAAAAAGTTGAAAATCATAAAATTTCGCGAAATCGTCAAACCTTAAACTGAAAAGTATAATATGCTCTTACCCCCACATAAAAGGTTTAAAGGGCCGCTCATGAATGGCAAAGGCAAGGGACAGTGATACTGCCCTACCAAGCGGGACAATGGCCTAGAGAATGACAAATATATACATAAGATCAGCGCCCAAGCCACCTCTCCACCCAAGCTAGGACCAAGGAGGGCCAGGTAATGGCTGCTGACGACTGTACTAGCCAGTATAAATGCTATAGGGCAGCGGTTCCTAATTACTTTTGTTCGTTACCACACTTTTTCCAAAATCCTGGCTAGTAGCAAGCTCATTCCCCCCCCCCCACCATATTTATTATTTTGAACATAAT
>NC_090767.1:9878241-9890741 GCF_036898095.1 Palaemon carinicauda
GCTTTGCTGATCATGGCGATACACAAACCCTTTCACCACATTAGGGTATTCCAACATTCAGAAAGAATGAATATATATATATATATATATATATATATATATATATATATATATATATATATATATATATATATATATATATATATATATATATATATAAGATAGTTAGAGAACCTTAACAGCAAACTGGAAAGACTGTCAAGTAATGCCTACAGTGCATTGCGTGAGGTGTACTGAATGCACTATTCTCCATGGAGTAACTCAAGTGGCTTTAGACCTAAGCAAAGACAATAATAATATCGTTTATATCAAAATAAATTTCCAAAATTTAAATGATGTTAGATCAAGTCATTATCATTTTGAAAAATTCCTACAATACGAGTAAATAGAATCTATAATAATAAACACGCACTTACAAACACACACACAACAGCAATAAATGCAGCTGTTCCTAGTCCATTGCAGGACAAAGGCCTCATACATGTCGATATTCGTTTATTCGTGTCTTGGGTTAGGCCATTTTCATCACCACGCTGGCCACTGAGAATTAGTGATGGTGGGAAACTTTAGTCTGATTGTTCACAGCAAACCAACCTAGTATGGGTGGCCTGGCTAGTACAAACTTTCTCAGTTGGGATACCTTAACATGGTGAAAGGGTTTATATATATGTATATATATATGTATATATATATATATATATATATATATATATATATATATATATATATATATATATATATATATATATATATATAGAGAGAGAGAGAGAGAGAGAGAGAGAGAGAGAGAGAGAGAGAGAGAGAGAGAGAGAGAGAGAGAGAGAGAGAGAGACTAATTGCTTACTGTATCATTTGAAGGTAAATAATTCCTTAAGACAAAATAAATACTGACATAACATGATTTGTCATCACTTAAATTGATCAGTTGTAACTGAAGCGATAATGAATAATGAGGGAATGAGGACACGAATTTAAATAACCATCACAGACACACACAGGAACACACACATTATTATCTTAGATATATCCAGACAATGGGGTCTCCGACTGGAGGCAAGTTACGAAACTACAAAGATCATTTTAATATCTTTTTTAAATTGACCGATCTGATTTTATCAATCATCTTTTGAATCCCTGAGATAGAGATGTACGTAGAGACAATCAATTCTTACTCCTTTCCTCTCCCTTGTTTCAATATCTATCTCATTCTATTCTTATTTTTCTTTCTTTTTCAATCCCTATCTTTTCCTGTATCCCAATTCTTTCGCTTCCAATCGGTCGTGGCAATATTGGCTCGATTTTTCCCATGGTTCGGAGAGGCGGGCACGAGGGTGGGGGGTGGGGGGGGGGTTATGAGGGGGGAGGCAGTAGGAGGCCTCCTGTCAATCAGCTGGTTTGGGTGTAATAAAATTACTGCTGTTATACACACACACACACACACACACACACACACACACACACACACACACACACACACACGAGACTCATAAATAAGGAAATGATGAAGAACTTTAGGGAAAATCGAGTTCATTTGATTATAATATTGACATTAATAATATTCAATCTTTGAAGAATTATGAACAAAATATAATGTAGTAACATCAGTCGTACTATTGAAATTGGTATGATAAAAAAACTCAATTCTGAAGGTCTTTATTCATTATTTTAAAAAGGTCAAAGTAACCATATTTGTGAAGAATTTTCTTCACTCTTCTTCTTTTAATCGTATTTTTAGCTCTTCTACTAATACTATAGCTACCCTTAAACATTCTCTCCTACATCTAGTTTTCTTTCACGAACATAGGGAGGACTAACCTAAACTTGTTGACAGTGGCGCACGCCATGCTCGTGACGTCACAGCGTAGATACGCACAACAGATGGCCTTAGTTGTAACCCCGGCGTATGTTGGTTCTTTCCTTAAACTACATGGGTCGAGATTAAATTCTAAACTGCACATTTTAAATATAAATTTCAATACTGCTGAATTAATGCATCTTATATTTCTCAATACCAATTAAGGTTTGTTAATTTTAAGATGTATGCCCATCGTACCAGTCCATTGCTAATTAATCATTTTAAATATTAATTTTTAGCAAGCCAGATTAGGTAGGATTATTGTATATATAACCTCCCTCAGAGCAGCAAGATTTATCTGAGTATTTAGTACAAAATCCTGCCTCCTCTGCACTCCTTGCAAGAAAATATTGCCCTGTCCTTAAGTCCCGATATGGCAACCCCAATGGATTACCGTGCGCATCAAGCTCTTCACCTGTCTGGAAAGGTGAAGCCAGGTGATCTCTTCGACCGTAGTGTCGACGAGATTCTACGAGAAGCTGCCCTAGCCTGCTGACCTGCCTGGTCATTGAACCCGAGTACTTCTGGCTCACCCCCCCCCCGCACTCTCTCTCCCAAAACTCGACTCACAAAAGGTTGCTGCCGGTCGGAGAGATTGAGAAGAAGAGGACCCTGATGTACCTAGTTACAGCTACAGTGAGAATTCTTGGGGTGAGCCAGGCAAGAGATTAGTGCAACAACCAGGTCAACAGCTATCAAGGGCATAGGACTAAACTTCAAAGGAGTGCAGGTACTACATCAATGGCCATTTAGTTTTCCCCCATTTTTTATTAGCTTAGACTAATTTTAACTTGATAGGGAACCTGGCTAATTACACTATTCGGACTGTGTGCGGTGGGATTGTGTGTAAATATTTTTCCATTATTATTTCTTGCTTGGAGACTAGCATAGTCTCTGGGTCACGTGGGCCACGTGCCAGACCCCATTTTGATTTTGATTGTTGCAGACCACGTGTCTAACTAACTAATTTTCATCATTTTGAATTGCATTTTTATGATTCCATTTTGTCTTTGTTAAGATGTCCGTTTTGTTTCAATGTAAATTTGTGAATAAATCAATATTAGGTTAATCAAACCTCCTTAGTATTTTTGCTCCCTCATTTATTTTAATGTGTGAAATGAATAGTTGATTCCGGGACAAAATACCCAATATTTAAAGAGTAAGTCTATAGGTGGTAACAGCGAGGTACTTTGCATTAATATATTTGCTTCGAAGGTAAAGATCCTTATCTTTAAACTTTTAAACTACTTTACATCACTGCTCCCATTTTGGATTTTGTCTACCTTACATTAACGTAAAATAACTGTCCAGCATTTCATTGGGGTAGCTGGGACGGAGCCGGAACAGAGCCTGAGAATGAGATGACTATAGACCTGACAAAGCTAGAGTAGGCCATAAAATTACATATATATTCTACGTGTGGAGTACTCCGGCCTCTGGACAGTAAATTCCCCCTTTTGTATTTGAGTGATGGTTAGTGAATTGTGACAGTAAAGTATTAGCAGGGTGTTTGTGCCCCGAGAGTAAGTGCTCCTATCCTCCCCTGTTGAACTTTGTGTAACTGTTATAAGGAGACTTTCCCGGACTAAGTTCCCACTCAGAACACAACCATCAAAAAATTCTCCACACGAGTGGTCCTTCGAACCGGATCTTTTACCTTTGACTTGTGAAGCATTAACGTAATTAATCAGCTTGATTAAGCATATAGTAACTCGCTATATCACTTACCCACACGCACACAGCCAGTTTGTCGAATGTGTAAAGCCCAGACTTTAATTGGGAAGAGAAATTTGTAATCATTATGATGTTTTTGTATCGACCACGTGTTTAAGGAAAGAGCTACGTAACCAGGTTAATTTGTTGCTTGAATGTTCTCTACAGAAAGACTAGAATTTGTCGTAGGAACTTCACTTTATCTCGGATCCGTTCACCCACGTGTGGCGGAATCCTCTTATACCAGAAAGTTCTAAGCTACTTGAACTGAGGTTTTTGTTGTTCAGACGCCCGTGTTTACTGCTCAGCTAGAGCGCCGGTGTACTCGTCCTGTCAACTAATTTTGCTAGCTAAGCATCTAATTTGTAACATTTTGTACCTTGGTCTACCTTCCTTTGTGTCGTTTACCTTCCCTAACCAACCTTAATTTTTCTAACTAATGTTCCTGTATACCTAGCACGTGTCCTTGTCCTACAGAGCGAATTGGCGCAACATAATTTTAAGTGTTCTTACAAGTAACGTAGAAACTTAATTTCACCAAGTCCGTTTCATTCCACGTGTTTGTTCCGAGATGGCGGATCTTGTCTACAGCCCAAACTAAGGGTGCGTAATTGTTTGCTACCGTAAGTAAATTACTGCGTGTAGTTAATTTAATTTCCTTTAGCGAGGAAATATTGTTTTTGTCCTTTAGCGAGGATATTTTTGTTTTACCTCCGCGTGAGGGAAATTTTATATTTGTTTAGCCTCCACGAGAGTGCTCTTTAAAGTCGCTGCCTTGTGCGCCAATCTACATTTTGAATAGATCAGTGGCTGCCTTAGTGCGCCCGTAATTGTGAAATCGTCACAACAGTGTCAGCCTCGGCCTGTTATTTTAACTTTTAACTTGAATCTTTGCATTCATAGCCCATGTGCTTTCTAATATGTTCTGCTTTAAAGTAAATTAATTAGTCACTATCGCCACGTGCGTATATAATTCATTTTAGCAAAGTCTAAAGTCACGTGACCTGGGCATCGTCTGTTTTGTTGGACCCGATCACTTTGTACTTTAAAGTAATTTCATGATTTATATGTTTTTTGTCCATTTAACCATTTTTTCTCATCATTAGTAAATTTAAATGTTTAATTATCAACCTTGTAAATTTGTAAAGTTTCATTTTTACATTCCTTTAAAATTCAGATTTATCCCTTGTTTTGTTTTACGAATCCGTTCATCAAACGTGGTCATTCCAAGATGGCGGACTTCATGTTTAACGTAAACAACCCTTCACCGCCTAAGGCGGAAACGCTTAGCCCCGAGGAGATTAACGCTAGGCTTAAGGAACAGGAGTTGACGTTCACCTTTGTGTGTGAGGACGCAGACCTAGCACTTCATGCTCTTGCTTCTGTAGATTTTCCCAGCATGGGTCCAGAAGCCGTAAACCATTTTAAAACCCTTGTTGGTAAAGTAAGAGATGAACTTTTTAATTACAAGAATTTTTGGAGACGTCATTACGGCCATCCTATTGTCAAATTAAATTATCCAGTGCTTGCTGCCTGTTCGAGTAAAGTTGAAATTGCATTCAACAGCCTCATGGCTCATCCCAATTTAATAATTAATCCTAATCAGTCTTGTTCTTCAACGAAGACGACACCTTCAGTGACACGTCCCGTTGTAAATGTCATTAACGATACCCTAGTTGATCCTTTTAACGTCTTGGCAGTCAAGCACAATGTTCATAATTTTGTATCAACTCCCCAATCTTCACATTTCAATACTATGTTGCCAACACGGCATACGATTAGTAATTTTGAGTCAGCCCCACCTGCTTTATCCTCATCTCCAAACCTTAAGCTGCCAGCGTTTGATCACCCTCAACCCCCTTTGTCTTTGCCGCCGGTGACAGTCCGTCCCGGAGGAAATACCAATCACAGTCTTGTCAGGGACCCCCCAAGTGGTAGCGCAAATACCACACAACTTAACCGTGTGCGTGATGGCCAGCAGAGGCCTGTACCGGTAAATTCAATAACTAAAACTGTAGTATCCCATGGACCAGTGCTCACGTTGCCTGACTGTCCAGTTCTTAAGCCCGTAACTTTCGCTCTAACCCGTGTTGACGCTAAAACATCCCCGTTAAAATCTGAAACCCGCTCTCAAAACGAGCCGCGTGATCGCAAGGTTAAGACCTTAGCAGTCAGAAATGAACCTTGTGCACTGACGGCGGATTTAGCGAAGGTCACACATGTAGACCTAGCACCGGAGCTAAGAGCCTGTTTACAAATAACTTTGCTTAAGGATAACGGTACATTGAACGTTATTCATTATTTTTATTCAGTCATATATGACGTCACTTTAAGCATTTATTATTTTTGTCAAGTCATTCAGCAGCATTTTTTCAGTCAATCCCATGCTTTAACTTCAAAGCGTGAATTTAATTTTTGCCTTGACAACTTGTCATGTTGCTATAATCCCCCTGACATCCTTCAGCTCGTGCTGAATATAAGTTTTGTTTTTAATATTCCCATCTTAAACGTTTCTGTTAAAGACGAGATCCAAGACTCTCACTGTCAGAAATACGATGTCCCCATGGACCTAGTTTGTCCCAGTTTGTCATTCAGGCTAGTGTCAAATAACTTTTCACCTTTTAACACCGAGAAGGAGGTAACTTTTCTCCTTTTGTCAGGCGACAAATTCAAAGCTTTCATCACGCCAGTCATTTTATATATAAAATCATTTAATGTAAAACGTTGGGTGTCAGACCGGGATTGGGATTCACCCCCATAATTTTTAATTTGTCATTTGGCCTGACTTGTTGCTGAACTCGACTGACATTGGATTACGTTTTGTTTGCTCTATCCGTACCCCTAGGGTGGGAAGAATTGAGTATTTTTAATCGTATAATTACCATTGCATCGTACGCTTAAAGTTAACACTGATCATTTACTTATCTTAACGCTTCCGTGAAGCATTGCCTGCGTGGTTCAATATTCCCCAAATTCACGTGAAAGCATAACTTTTGATTCAATTGATTTCAATTAACGTTAAAGGCGTTTTGTTGACTTTAAACGGACGTTGATGTGAAGAACAACTTCACTCATCATTCAGCCAGTAACCTTATCTCACTCATACTAACAAGTAGTTGAATCACATTTGCCGGAACTAACCCCCTCTCCCTTTTTTCTCCCCTTTATCCCCAGGGTGTGAAGAATTTTCTTCACTCTTCTTCTTTTAATCGTATTTTTAGCTCTTCTACTAATACTATAGCTACCCCTTAAACATTCTCTCCTACATCTAGTTTTCTTTCACAAAACATAGGGAGGACTAACCTAAACTTGTTGACAGTGGCGCACGCCATGCTCGTGACGTCACAGCGTAGATACGCACAACAGATGGCCTTAGTTGTAACCCCGGCGTATGTTGGTTCTTTCCTTAAACTACATGGGTCGAGATTAAATTCCTAAACTGCACATTTTAAATATAAATTTCAATACTGCTGAATTAATGCATCTTATATTTCTCAATACCAATTAAGGTTTGTTAATTTTAAGATGTATGCCCATCGTACCAGTCCATTGCTAATTAATCATTTTAAATATTAATTTTTAGCAAGCCAGATTAGGTAGGATTATTGTATATATAACCTCCCTCAGAGCAGCAAGATTTATCTGAGTATTTAGTACAAAATCCTGCCTCCTCTGCACTCCTTGCAAGAAAATATTGCCCTGTCCTTAAGTCCCGATATGGCAACCCCAATGGATTACCGTGCGCATCAAGCTCTTCACCTGTCTGGAAAGGTGAAGCCAGGTGATCTCTTCGACCGTAGTGTCGACGAGATTCTACGAGAAGCTGCCCTAGCCTGCTGACCTGCCTGGTCATTGAACCCGAGTACTTCTGGCTCACCCCCCCCCCCGCACTCTCTCTCCCAAAACTCGACTCACAAAAGGTTGCTGCCGGTCGGAGAGATTGAGAAGAAGAGGACCCTGATGTACCTAGTTACAGCTACAGTGAGAATTCTTGGGGTGAGCCAGGCAAGAGATTAGTGCAACAACCAGGTCAACAGCTATCAAGGGCATAGGACTAAACTTCAAAGGAGTGCAGGTACTACATCAATGGCCATTTAGTTTTCCCCCATTTTTTATTAGCTTAGACTAATTTTAACTTGATAGGGAACCTGGCTAATTACACTATTCGGACTGTGTGCGGTGGGATTGTGTGTAAATATTTTTCCATTATTATTTCTTGCTTGGAGACTAGCATAGTCTCTGGGTCACGTGGGCCACGTGCCAGACCCCATTTTGATTTTGATTGTTGCAGACCACGTGTCTAACTAACTAATTTTCATCATTTTGAATTGCATTTTTATGATTCCATTTTGTCTTTGTTAAGATGTCCGTTTTGTTTCAATGTAAATTTGTGAATAAATCAATATTAGGTTAATCAAACCTCCTTAGTATTTTTGCTCCCTCATTTATTTTAATGTGTGAAATGAATAGTTGATTCCGGGACAAAATACCCAATATTTAAAGAGTAAGTCTATAGGTGGTAACAGCGAGGTACTTTGCATTAATATATTTGCTTCGAAGGTAAAGATCCTTATCTTTAAACTTTTAAACTACTTTACATCACTGCTCCCATTTTGGATTTTGTCTACCTTACATTAACGTAAAATAACTGTCCAGCATTTCATTGGGGTAGCTGGGACGGAGCCGGAACAGAGCCTGAGAATGAGATGACTATAGACCTGACAAAGCTAGAGTAGGCCATAAAATTACATATATATTCTACGTGTGGAGTACTCCGGCCTCTGGACAGTAAATTCCCCCTTTTGTATTTGAGTGATGGTTAGTGAATTGTGACAGTAAAGTATTAGCAGGGTGTTTGTGCCCCGAGAGTAAGTGCTCCTATCCTCCCCTGTTGAACTTTGTGTAACTGTTATAAGGAGACTTTCCCGGACTAAGTTCCCACTCAGAACACAACCATCAAAAAATTCTCCACAATATTTGTTTATATATATATATATATATATATATATATATATATATATATATATATATGTATATAATATACATATATATATACATATGTATGTGTATATATATATATATATATATATATATATATATATATATATATATATATATATATATATGTATACATATATATATATATATATATATATATATATATATATATATATATATATATATATATATATATATATATGTATACATATATATATATTTATATATATATATATATATATATATATATATATATATATATATATGTATATATATATATATATATATATATATATATATATATATATATATATATATATTTATATTGGAAGGTCAAGGTCACGGTTAAGCCAAGGTATATAGAATAAGGGTTAAGCAAAATGTCCAATTCACGTAATCAGCCATAAGTTTGGACATCGTTGTCACAGAGACTTCAAACTTGGTTCATATTTGAGTATTATGAAAGAAAGAGTTAATTTTGAATTTCTTGTTCCATATGGATGAACTGATTGCTCCTGAATTATTTTTCATCTTAAATCTAGAAATTTGATTAATTTAAGTGTCTGGAACATCATATTCATTAAGGGCTATTTTCCCTTTTGGGGCCCCTGGGCTTATAGCATCCTGCTTTTCCAACTAGGGTTGTAGATTAGAAAATAATGATAATAATAATAATAATAATATTATAAGCGTCTTCCACCTTCAATATCGAGAGCGACCGGAAGACTATGTCACTACCCAAGACTAAAGAACAATGGTTTGATTTTGGAGTGTCCTTCTCCTAGAAGAGCTGCTTGCCATAGCTAAAGAGTCTCTTCTACTCTTACCAAGAGAAAAATGGCCACTGAACAATTAAGTTACAGTAACCCAAAGTGAAGGAGAATTGTTTGGTAATCTCAGTGTTGTCAGGTGTATGAGGACATAGGAGAATATGTAAAGAATGGGCCAGACTATTCAGTGTGTATATGTAGGCAAAGGGAAAACGAACCGTAACCAGAGAGAAGGATCTAATGTAGTACTGTCTGGCCTGTCAAAAGACCCCATGACTCTCTAGCGGTAGTATCTCAACGGGTGGCTGGTGCCCTGGCCAATCTACTACCATTTATTCTTAATGTCCATCTATTGTCTGCCATTCTTATTATATGCCTTTGCCATATATGAGGCTTCATAATAAACAAAAATGCCAATGAAAAATATATAAGCAATGTTGACAAGAAAAGGCCAAAAAGTATATCTAATTAAAAAAAAACATTATTATTATTATTATTATTATTATTATTATTATCATTATTATTATTATTATTATTATTATGGTGATGATGTTACTTTAAAAGCACTCGGACTGGGAACCCTTTCTGTTCTTCCTCTGAATTGAGCGATATTTTCATATTATTTCGTCCGGTCGAGTGAGTAATTCTCTTCTGAATTGAGCGATAGTTTCATATTACTTCGTCCTTTGGAATGAGTTGGAGGTTTTAGGAAAGATTTTGGCGCCAAGTTGCATGATATGGCAATTGGATGTTAGTGTTTTATATATATATATATATATATATATATATATATATATATATATATATATATATATATATATATATATATAATAGATTTAATTAAATTATCCCTTTTAATCGTCATATCATCGGATCAAAGAGTCCGTTTATTTGTTCTGTTTAATATATTACAACGTCTTTTGTTCGTAGTTTAGGGTATTCATTTCGTCTATAGTGGGTGAGTCCATTGATGGTTTAGGGGAAAATTAAAGTCAGCTTTCCGGGGAAAATCCATTATTGGTTTAGGGTGAAATTAAAGTCTAGGTAACTTTAAAAGTCATTACTTCAATCCCATCTGTCATAATATAGTCATAGCGTAAATTGTTAAATGAAATAAAACATAATAGCAAATAAGAAAATTTAAATATAAGGATATCTCATGAGAAAATAAAAAAATTCAGCGTTGAGTAAGACCCTTTCTCCCCTTCAATTTAGAAGTGCTGTTGCCCAAAATTGGTTCTCTGGTTTGCCGACAGATGGTGCTAGGAAATTGTTTATAGACTAAATTATCGGCAATTTTTGTGTTAAAGAATGCCAATAAATTAATCACGTGATGACGATATATAAATTACATGAAAAATATCATCTATAATCTGAACAGACATCGACTAATAATTTCAATATATTATATTTTAAATTTTTATGTGGCGAAGTCAACAGATCATCATCTCGGGAGTTTTGTGATCAAATGATTCGGATATAGAACGAAACATTCTGGGAAACAATAGATTCAAATATAGGGTTTTGTTGAGATTCGATTTTTTCTTTTCATTTCGTTTTTAAAGAACGTGGTTTTGAAAACGATTTTCCTTCGTTGTTTTAAAGGTTTAAAGATCACTCATGAATGGCAGAGGCAAGGGACAGTGACATTGCCCTCTCGAGCAGGACAATGCCCTAGAGACTGACCTTATATAACATATGATCAGCGCCCAAGCTACGACCAAGGAGGGCCAGGCAGTGGCTGCTGATGACTCAATAGATAGACCTGTAGGCTCCCTGTTGGACTGGAGTTCGAGTGCACTCAAGCTCGTTAGTTTCTTGCAGTGTCTGCAACCCCACCATCCTTGTGAGCTAAGGATCGAGGCGTTTGGGGAAGACTATAGATAGCTTAAAACCATTATTTGATTTGAATGTGTTAGGATTTGCTCTCTCTCTCTCTCTCTCTCTCTCTCTCTCTCTCTCTCTCTCTCTCTCTCTCTCTCTCTCTCTTTCTCTCTCTCTCTCTCTCTCTCTCTCTCTCTCTCTCTCTCTGAAAGGTTGTAAGAAAATAATCTACGAAATCTATAAAACTATTCACAGTTTCTGTTCGCTAAATATATATATATATATATATATATATATATATATATATATATATATATATATATATATATATATATATATATATCAACCCTAATCATATCGTCTATACCACTGCAATTATTAATTACCATATATCAGTAGATTATATTTATGATACAAGAGGATTATTTAAGGATACATACATACATACATACAGTACATACATACTTTATATACATGTATATCTATATTATATATATATATATATATATATATATATATATATATATATATATATATATATATCCATACTGTAAAAACACAAATACATAAATATTTATATATACATATTAAGATAGATAGATTTATATATGTCTGTCTACCTACCTACACACAAACATACACACACACACACACATATATAGGACTATATATATATATATATATATATATATATATATATATATATATATATATATATATATATATATATATATATATACCAAAAATCGAATCAGCTTAAATAAGCTCCTTATTCCTATTGTCATGGTTAGCCCTATATGAATTTGGCGCATAGGTTACTATGGTTTGGCGCTGGGTCCTGGGAGGCCAAGCCTCACTGAGTTGCAATAAGAAGCTGAAATAACTTGAAAAGCAACAAGATGGAATTAGAGGTAGAGTGGAAAGCTATAAAGTAGGTGCACCTTTCTGGTCTAGGGACTAAGGGACAGATACTGCAAAGGACCCTCTAGAAATGCCTACAGTTAACCGCCTAAGATGCAATAATGGTACTAGCCTCTCAAGGGAAGTCTGCTAAAAGATATAAGAACTAGCATTTGCTGTTTAACTTATTTGGCAAAGGAAATAGGCATTTTTCCAAAAAGTCAGCTTAGGCCTATGGTGATTTTACGTAGTTGAGGTATGGCTGAAGGAGGTGTTCCTTCTCTGGGAATAATAGTTATTCCTCCAAGGTTTCCTACCGTCTAAGTTTATGCAACACCACAATTACTTCAATATTTATTATCATTTATTGTATGAAAATGAACATAAAAGTAATTACTTTTAAATACGAAACATGAATAAAAATCTTATTTAATATTTAA
>NC_090767.1:9898241-9903241 GCF_036898095.1 Palaemon carinicauda
CCCTCTCCTTGATAGGGGACAGAGCATTCTGGATTAAAGTAATGAACTGTGCGATACACTAATTTTTATACAAGAATTACATACGGAAACAAAAGTTAGCATCTTTAATGAATGTCTGCAGTAAGGTTATATTTTTTATATGCAATAACAAATTTTATACTGCTGAAGGTCAGAGTTGGCCTTTAATTTGTTAAAAATTTTATTGACAAAAGACAATGGATTAGTAAAAACAAAATTCATACAATGATATTTATTATTTATACATTAAATATATAAATTCAATCTTAATATGAAAGCTCAAACCTTCTCCACTATACTCTAAGAACTGAGGAGGCTTCAGTTCATTTTAATTAGAAAATAGGCGAATTAAATAAATTTCTAGTCTGCAACAAAACTGTTCCTACACACATTGTTAAAATAAACAGCCTGTCTAATTCAGGCGCCTTCAACAGACTTCAAAACTGCTTTTGATACCTTCAAAGGCAAGTTGAAATAATCTCCTGTCCACTTCAGTCGATCTTAGAGCTGATAAAAATCTAGGTGCAGCAACTTCAGAGATGATCGGACAGGGCCTCCTAATAATCCAGCCATACCAATAACACCATGCACTGCAGTGTTTATAGGAGTAGGCAATTCTTTGAGGTATGTAAAGTCAGCATCCTTTGGTGCAATCATTCCACTCCCAACATCATGAGCCAAGTTACAGGACATTTGGTAATTTTTTCGGAAGGTTGACCTTCATTAAAGTGAAGAAACTCTTCCATCGATATGCTTCATCCCGTACTTTGTGTGCAACAAAGGTCATCAATAACAAACTCATCTGAAAAAGAAATTAAACGTTAAAAGGTTGCAACAGCATTTATAATTTCAAAGAGAAGAACAGTATTGAAATACCTACATATTGCAGAAATACAAGCTTAGCAATTTCTGTCATGAATACTTAATATTAATCCATTTAATATTAAAAAGGAGACATTTCCAACATCAATTATGTAAATAATAGACAAAAACACTTAACTGGTTTTGGACGAGGATGCAGGGCGAGACCCAGGTGGTGTCACTGTTATGCCAACTCGTTCCTTATAAGAAACTGGTTAGAAGTTCCATAGCTAAATTCTTGGAAGAGGATAATTGTATAGTCTCCCTCAGACAGATTGGATTATTCCCAGGCTTCAATACCATACGTGAAGCCACAGCTGAAGGTAGAGGTACATCTGAAACAAAATATCAAACTCAATAACAGCATAACTACCACGCTGGGGGACCTGGTAAATGTATTAAACTTCTAGCAACATTGACATTACAGCCATTCTCCTATGGTAGTAAGAATTTAATTCCATAAAGTAGTAATGTTAAAAACTTCACTAGAATTTCTACTATCTTCATAGAAATTCTTCAGGAGATACACAACTAGTCTATGATTTAAAATCTTCCAGGAGTGTAATGTTTCAAAAGTTCCTTTCATATTACAATATCTGCAAGGTTTAATGGGAATACCTCTTACAAATGCTAAAAACCTTTATTCTCTTAACTTTAGTGTGTGAGCCGATTTAACCCACCTGCCAAAATTGTTAACCAAAGTATGAATATATTACACTGTTACTTTTCTAAAGTTAGCAAGATTACTTCCATAATTTTCATCGATTAGCTTTTGCTACTTGCAAGCCGCCTCCGAAGTTCATAACCAGCAAGGCTAAATAGTTGAAGACTAATAGGTAATTAGACCCTTATCCTTCGAGACACTGAACTACAGGGAGTCGCTATTCTCCGGGATTGTACAAATTATATACATAAGCCATGTAAATGCAAACACCAAAACACCACCTATAACAAACACAAACTAAAAATGCTAATACAATACAGTAATGCCACAAAATAAAATTTCGTGCAGGGACAACTTACAGAATACTGCCGATCCTTAAAGAGTAATCCTTAACACTACCACAGAACAAGAGATTCTAAAGTTGATACAAATTCTAACTTCAAAAGAAGACTAAACTTCACTCCAGCAAGGAGGGCTAAATACAAACAAAATCACTGTTCAAACAAGGATTTCAGAGTAAATGCTATGGAAGTACAGTTAAGGGGGAACTACACGAAAAAGACAAAATGAATATTACTTGATATTATTAAGCTAGCATAATGTTATGTATACAATATATATATATATATATATATATATATATATATATATATATATATATATATATATATATATATATACTGTATACATATATAAAACCAAACAGCTTTATCCCTTATGGTTTTTTTTTTTTTTGTGATCACTTAAACGACCAACATTGATTTGATTTATGTCAAACTTATGTCAATATATTTCATAACTGAATGGTAAAGGTTTAAGATTTTAGCTTACCAATTTGCATGTCAAAACTCTTCAAGATAAAGGAATGAAGTCTGCAGTCAAAATGACGAACTCCATTTGTCTGAACATATTTTTCTATGACGTCATAGTTGTAAACAACATGGGAAATAGGAAATTGCCGCGATTTTTAAACTAGTGCATTAATTAAGATCATTTTATGATTGTTAGACGTCTTATAGTAACATTCAATAGGCGTAGATGAGCTAAACTTTATAAAGACACAAGCCTTTGATCATATAATTGTATCAGAGGTTGTGACAACCATTTCCATTTTCAGTTAGATTTACTCTTAAATGTGATTACAAGGTGTACAGGATAACACGAAAAATAACGGAAAATATAGGTTAGCCCAATTGTGAGACCATATGTAAATCATTATTTCTCATTTCATTTGATTTCTCAAATTTTCTATCAATTTATGGTACATACTTGAGAGTAATGAACCCAAAAACTGAATGTTCCTTTAAAGGAACATGATGGAGCCACATGCAGCAGACATTGCCTTCATTTTCATTTCTATTGGATTACCTTAGGACCATATAGCACACCTAATGTCGTTTTATATAATGCCCAACAAGAACTTAGTTATATGATAAATAACCTAACCTGATAGTTACCTAAAGACATTAAAGAATATTAGATAGCCTTACCTAACCTAACTAAACCTAGGCTACCTTAAAATAGGATATTTTACCCACATATACTTATATAACTAAGCATACCTAACCTAACTAAACCTAGGCTACCTTAAAATAGGATATTTTTACCTAGATAAACTTATATAACTAAGCATACCTAACCTAACTAAACCTAGGCTACCTTATAATGGGATATTTTTACCCAGATAAACTTATATAACTAAGCATACCTAACCTAACTAAACCTAGGGTACCTTAAAATAGGATATTTTTACCCAGATATGCTTACATAACTAAGCATACCTAACCTAACTAAACCTCGGCTTCCTTAAAATAGGATATTTTTACCCAGATAAACTTATATAACTAAGCATACCTAACCTAACTAAACCTAGGGTACCTTAAAATATGATATTTTTACCCAGATAAACTTATATAACTAAGCATACCTAACCTATCTAAACCTAGGGTACCTTAAAATAGGATATTTTTACCCAGATATACTTACATAATTAAGCATGCCTAACCTAACTAAACCTAGGGTACCTTAAAATATGATATTTTTACCCAGATATACTTACATAACTAAGCATGCCTAACCTAACTAAACCTAGGCTACCTTGAAATAGGATATTTTTACCCAAATAAACTTATATAACTAAGCATACCTAACCTAACTAAACCTAGGCTACCTTGAAATAGGATATTTTTACCCAGATATACTTATATAACTAAGCATACCTAACCTAACTAAACCTAGGCTTCCTTAAAATATGATATTTTTACCCAGATATACTTATACAACTAAGCATACCTAACCTAACCAAACCTAAGTGAAATAGGATATTATTGCCTAGATTTTCTTACATAACTAAGCATACCTAACCTAACCAAGCCAAGACTAGCCTAAGGGAAGTATGATATTACCCAGATATACTTAAATAACTAAACATACCTAACCTAACTGAACCTAGGATACCTTAAATGAAATAGGATATTAATATCTAATTAAGCATAGCCTTAGCTGAATACAGTAGCTTGAATATAATAAGTTTTTACCCTACCTTATCTAGCCTAGCCTAGCTGGTTTTAGCCTAACTTAGGCTAGTCTAGCCTTGCCTACCTAGGCCTAAATTTTATTACATCATTATATAATGTTGTATAAAATAGTAAGGGTTGAAATGGAACAGAGTATGTAGAACTTAGCCAGCAGTGCCTCCCTTATCCTAGGGTGCCCATATTCATGCCCATTGCTGGCTCTCATATGTTCCCAGCCTCTCCATTTGTAAGAATCAGAGAAGTATAAAGATTATATGAGGTGCCAGGTTTTCATTAATTATTATTATTATTATTATTATTATTATTATTATTATAATTATTATTATTATTGTTGTTGTTGTTGTGAAACTTAATATTAATGATATTATATTGATATCATTATTGATATTAATACAATGACTAATGTTATTATTATTAATAATAATATTATTGATATTAATATTAGTAATAATATCAATATTGATATAATCAATATTATTATTAATAATAGCATAACCATCATTATTATTAATATTGATATTTATAATAATAATAATAATAATAATAATAATAATAATAATGATACTAAAAATATTGATAAAAATAAGTTATTATATTAATTTCAATAATAATAATAATAATAATAATAATAATAATAATAATAATAATAATAATAATAATAATAATAATATTGATAGTAGTAGTAGTAGTAATAATAATAATAATAATAATAATAATAATAATAATAATAATAATAATAATATTAATATTAAAATTAATATGAAGATTATTAATATTATTATTATTATTTTCATTATTATTATTACTATTATTATTATTAATATTGATATAAGTATTATTATTAGTATCAATATTAGTATTAATATTATTGTTATTATTATTAATATTATTATCATAATATTATTATTATTAATATTAAT
>NC_090767.1:9928241-9930741 GCF_036898095.1 Palaemon carinicauda
ATTATTATTATTATTATTATTATTATTATTACTACTGGTGCTATCTATATTATTACTATTATTATTATTATTATTATTATTACTACTGGTGCTATCTATATTATCATTATTATTATTATTACTACTACTGGGGTTATCTTTATTATTATTATTATTGTTATTATTATTACTGGTGCTATCTATATTATTATTATTATTATTATTATTATTATTACTGGTACTATCTATATTATTATTATTATTATTACTACTGGTGCTATCTATATTATTATTATTATTATTATTATTATTATTATTATTATTATTATTATTATTATTATTATTACTACTACTGGTGCTATCTATATTATTATTATTATTACTACTTGTGCTATCTATATTATTATTATTATTATTATTATTATTATTATTATTATTATTATTATTATTATTACTACTGGTGCTATCTATATTATTATTATTATTATTATTATTATTATTATTACTACTACTACTGGTGCTATCTATATTATTATTATTATTATTATTATTATTATTATTATTATTATTACTACTGGTGCTATCTATATTATTATTATTATTATTATTATTACTACCTGTGCTATCTATATTATTATTATTATTTTTATTATTATTATTATTATTACTACTGGTGCTATCTATATTATTATTATTATTATTATTATTATTATTATTATTATTATTATTATTATTATTATTATTATTATTATTACTGGTGCTATCTATATTATTATTATTATTATTATTATTATTATTATTACTGGTGCTATCTATATTATTATTATTATTATTATTATTATCATTATTATTATTATTACTACTGGTGCTATCTATATTATTATTATTATTATTATTATTATAATTATTATTATTATTACTACTGATGCTATCTATATTATTATTATTATTATTATTATTATTATTATTATTATTACTGGTGCTATCTATATTATTATTATTATTATTATTATTATTATTATTATTACTACTACTGGTGGTATCTATATTATTATTATTATTATTATTATTATTATTATTATTATTATTATTATTATTATTATTATTATTATTACTGCTGCTATCTATATTATTATTATTATTACTACTGGTGCTATCTATATTATTATTATTATTATTATTATTATTATTACTACTACTACTACTACTGGTGCTATCTATATTATTATTATTATTATTATTATTATTATTACTACTACTGGTGCTATCTATATTATTATTATTATTATTATTATTGTTATTATTATTATTATTATTATTATTACTGGTGCTATCTATATTATTATTATTATTATTATTATTATTATTATTACTACTGGTGCTATCTATATTATTATTATTATTATTATTATTATTATTATTATTATTATTATTATTATTATTACTACTACTGGTGCTATCTATATTATTATTATTATTATTATTATTATTACTACTACTACTACTGGTGCTATCTATATTATTATTATTATTATTATTATTATTATTATTATTACTACTACTGGTGCTATCTATAGTATTATTATTATTATTATTATTATTATTATTATTATTATTATTATTATTATTATTATTATTATTATTATTATTACTGGTGCTATCAATATTATTATTATTATTATTATTATTATTATTATTATTATTATTATTATTATTATTATTATTATTATTATTATTATTATTACTACTACTACTACTGGTGCTATCTATATTATTATTATTATTATTATTATTATTATTATTATTAATATTATTATTATTATTATTATTACTACTGGTGCTATCTATATTATTATTATTATTATTATTATTATTATTATTATTATTATTATTATTACTACTACTGGTGCTATCTATATTATCATTATTATTATTATTATTATTATTATTATTATTATTATTATTTTTATTACTACTGGTGCTATCTATAATATTATTATTATTATTATTATTATTATTATTATTATTATTATTATTATTATTATTATTATTATTACTACTGGTGCTATCTATATTATTATTATTATTATTATCATTATTATTATTATTATTACTACTACTGATGCTATCTATATTATTAATATTATTATTATTATTATTATTATTATTATTATTACTACTGGTGCTATCTATATTATTATTATTATTATTATTATTATTATTATTATTATTATTATTATTATTATTACTACTGGTGCTATCTATATTATCATTATTATTATTATTATTATTATTATTATTACTTCTGGTGCTATCTATATTATTATTATTATTATTATTATTATTATCATTATTATTATTATTATTACTGGTGCTATATATATATTATTATTATCATTATTATTATTATTATTATTATTATTATTATTATTATTATTATTACTACTGGTGCTATCTATATTATTATTTTTATTTTTATTATTATTACTACTACTACTGGTGCTATCTATATTATTTTTAT